>NC_057807.1:4386850-4401755 GCF_018294505.1 Triticum aestivum
CATGAAACGGGCCAGAATCGGCCCAAACTATGAGTCTTGATGACCAACACGTAAGCACATCTTGGGGTTCGACAACCATGGAAATCACTTTGGGACCCCAAAACAGTGAGTAATAGTCCACAAAATGGGTCAGAATCGACAAAAACCACGAGTGCTGATGACCGACACGAAAACGCACCCCGGGGTTCGTTAATAGTGGAAATCACTCCGGGACCCCAAAACTGTGAGTAATAGTCCATGAAACGGGCCAGAATCGGCCAAAAAGTGCGAGTGTTGATGACCGACACGTAAGCGCACCTTGTGGTTCAACAACAATGTAAATCGCTTAGGGACCCCGAAACAATAAGTAATATTCCATGAAGTAGGCCAGAATTGGCTAAAACTACAAGTGTTGATGACCGACATGTAAGCGCTCCCCGGGGATCGTCAATCGTGGAAATCGCACTGGGACCCCAAAATGGTGAGTAATAGTCCACGAAATGGACCTGTATTGGCCAAAATTGTGAGTGTTGATGACCGACACTTAAACACACCCTGGGATTCGTCAATCCTGGAAATCACTTCGGTGCCCCAAAACTGAGTAATAGTCCAAGAAACGGGCCAGAATCGGCCCAACCTATGAGTCTTGACGACTAACGCGTAAGCACATCTTGGGGTTCGACAACCATGGAAATCGCTTTGGGACCCCAAAACGGTGAGTAATAGTCCACAAAACGGGTCAGAATCGACAAAAATCGCGAGTGCTGATGACAGACATGAAAATGCACCCCGGGGTTCATTAATAGTGCAAATCACTCCGGGACCCCAAAACTGTGAGTAATAGTCCATGAAACGGGCCAGAATCAGCCAAAAAGTGCGAGTGTATATGACCGACACGTAAGCGCACCTTGGGGTTCAACAACAATGGAAATCGCTTGGGGACCCCAAAACAGTGAGTAATAGTCCATGAAACGGGCTAGAATTGGCCAAAGCTACGAGTGTTGATGACCGACATGTAAGCGCACCCCGGGGATCATCAATCGTGGAAATCGCACTGGGACCCCAAAACGGTGAGTAATAGTCCACGAAATGGACCAGAATTGGCCAAAATTGTGATTGTTGATGACCGACACCTAAACACACCTCTGGGGTTCGTCAATCGTGGAAATCATTTCGGGGCCCCAAAACTGAGTAATAGTCCAAGAAACGGGCCAGAATCGGCCCAAACTATGAGTCTTGACGACCAACACGTAAGCACACCTTGGGGGTTTGACAACCAGGGGAATCACTTTGGGACCCCAAAACGATGAGTAATAGTCAACAAAATGGGTCAGAATCGACAAAAATCGTGAGTGTTGATGATAGACATGAAAACGCACCCCAGGGTTCACTAATAGTCGAAATCACTCCGGGACCCCAAAACTGTGAGTAATAGTCCATGAAACGAACCAGAATCGGCCAAAAAGTGTGAGTGTTGATGACCGCACGTAAGCGCACCTTGGGGTTCAACAACAATGCAAATCACTTAGGGACCTCGAAACAATGAGTAATAGTCCATGAAATGGGCCAGAATTGGCTAAAACTACGAGTGTTGATGACCGACATGTAAGCGCTCCCCGGGGATCGTCAATCGTGGAAATCGCACTGGGACCCCAAAATGGTGAGTAATAGTCCACGAAATGGACCTGTATTGGCCAAAATTGTGAGTTTTGATGACCGACACTTAAACGCACCCCCGGGGTTCGTCAATCGTGGAAATCACTTCGGGGCCCCAAAACTGAGTAATAGTCCAAGAAACGGGCCATAATCGGCCCAAACTATGAGTCTTGACGACCAACACGTAAGCACATGTTGGGGGTTCGACAACCAGGGAAATCGCTTTGGGACCCCAAAACGGTGAGTAATAGTCAACAAAATGGGTCAGAATTGACAAAAACCGTGACTGCTGATGATAGACACGAAAACGCACCGCGGGGTTCGTTAATAGTGGAAATCACTCCGGGACCCCAAAACTGTGAGTAATAGTCCATGAAACGAGCCAGAATCGGCCAAAAAGTGCGAGTGTTGATGACCGACACGTAAGCGCACCTTGGGGTTCAACAACAATGTAAATCGCTTAGGGACCCCGAAACAATGAGTAATATTCCACGAAACAGGCCAGAATTGGCTAGAACTACGAGTGTTGATGACCGACATGTAAGCGCTCCCCGGGGATCATCAATCATGGAAATCGCACTGGGACTCCAAAACGGTGAGTAATAGTCCATGAAACGAACCAGAATTGGCCAAAATTGTGAGAGTTGATGACCGACAATTAAACGCACCCTGGGGTTCGTCAATCCAGGAAATCACTTCGGTGCCCCAAAACTGAGTAATAGTCCAAGAAACGGGCCAGAATCGGCCCAACCTATGAGTCTTGACGACTAACGCGTAAGCACATCTTGGGGTTCGACAACCATGGAAATTGCTTTGGGACCCCAAAACGGTGAGTAATAGTCCACAAAACGGGTCAGAATCGACAAAAATCGCGAGTGCTGATGACAGACACGAAAATGCACCCGGGGGTTCATTAATAGTGGAAATCACTCCGGGAACCCAAAACTGTGAGTAATAGTCCATGAAACGGGCCAGAATCAGCCAAAAAGTGCGAGTGTTGATGACCGACATGTAAGAACTCCCCAGGGATCATCAATCGTGGAAATCGCACTCGGACACCAAAACGGTGAGTAATAGTCCACAAAATGGACCAGAATTGGCCAAAATTGGGAGTGTTGATGACCGACACTTAAACGCACCCCGGGGTTCGTCAATCCTGGAAATCACTTCGGGGCCCCGAAACTGAGTAATAGTCCATGAAACGGGCCAGAATCGGCCCAAACTATGAGTCTTGATGACCAACACGTAAGCACACCTTGGGGTCCGACAACCATGGAAATCGCTTTGGGACCCCAAAACAGTGAGTAATAGTCCACAAAATGGGTCAGAATCGACAAAAACCATGAGTGCTGATGACCGACACGAAAACGCACCCCGGGGTTCGTTAATAGTGGAAATAACTCCGGGACCCCAAAACTGTGAGTAATAGTCCATGAAACGGGCCAGAATCGGCCAAAAAGTGTGAGTGTTGATGACCGACACGTAAGTGCACCTTGGGGTTCAACAACAATGTAAATCACTTAGGGACCCCGAAACAATGAGTAATATTCCATGAAACAGGCCAGAATTGGCTAAAACTACGAGTGTTGATGACCGACATGTAAGCGCTCCCCGGGGATCATCAATCATGGAAATCGTACTGGGACCCCAAAACGGTGAGTAATAGTCCATGCAACGAACCAGAATTGGCCAAAATTGTGAGTGTTGATGACCGACACTTAAACGCACCCTGGGGTTCGTCAATCCTGGAAATCACTTCGGTGCCCCAAAACTGAGTAATAGTCCAAGAAACGGGCCAGAATCGGCCCAACCTATGAGTCTTGACGACTAACGCGTAAGCACATCTTGGGGTTCGACAACCATGGAAATTGCTTTGGGACCCCAAAACGGTGAGTAATAGTCCTCAAAACGGGTCAGAATCGACAAAAATCGCGAGTGCTGATGACAGACACGAAAATGCACCCGGGGGTTCATTAATAGTGGAAATCACTCCGGGAACCCAAAACTGTGAGTAATAGTCCATGAAACGGGCCAGAATGAGCCAAAAAGTGCGAGTGTTGATGACCGACACGTAAGCGCACCTTGGGGTTCAACAACAATGGAAATCGCTTAGGGACCCCGAAACAGTGAGTAATAGTCCACGAAACGGGCTAGAATTGGCCAAAGCTACGAGTGTTGATGACCGACATGTAAGCGCACCCCGGGGATCATCAATCGTGGAAATCGCACTGGGACCCCAAAACGGTGAGTAATAGTCCATGAAATGGACCAGAATTGGCCAAAATTGTGAGTGTTGATGACTGACACTTAAACGCACCCCCGAGGTTCGTCAATCATGGAAATCACTTTGGGGCCCCGAAACTGAGTAATAGTCCAAGAAACGGGCCAAAATCGGCCCAAACTATGAGTCTTGACGACCAACACGTAAGCACATCTTGGGGGTTTGACAACCAGGGAAATCGCTTTGGGACCCCAAAACGGTGAGTAATAGTCCACAAAACGGGTCAGAATCGACAAAAATCGCGAGTGCTGATGATAGACACGAAAACGCACCACGGGGTTCGCTAATAGTGGAAATCACTCCGGGACCCCAAAACTGTGAGTAATAGTCCATGAAACGAGCCAGAATCTGCCAAAAAGTGCGAGTGTTGATGATCGACATGCAAGCGCACCTTGGGGTTCAACAACAATGGAAATCGCTTAGGGACCCCGAAACAATGAGTAATAGTCCACGAAACGGGCCAGAATTGGCTAAAACTACGAGTGTTGATGACCGACATGTAAGCGCTCCCTGGGGATCGTCAATCGTGGAAATCGCACTGGGACCCCAAAACGGTGAGTAATAGTCCATGAAACGGACCAGAATTGGCCGAAATTTTGAGTTTTGATGATCGACACTTAAACGCACCCCGGGGTTCGTCAATCCTGGAAATCACTTCGGGGCCCCAAAATTTAGTAATAGTCCAAGAAACGGGCCAGAATCGGCCCATACACTACAAGAAATATGTCAACTAGTGACCTTCTGTCAGTGACCCTGAAAGAATTGGTCATAGATCTATGACTATTTCAGACCAATTGGTCAAAAGCTGTTCGGGGGGCTCCAAACCCTAAACCATTGCGACCATTTTGGTCAGAAAGGTCGTAATTTCCTTACACGAAATGGTCACAAAGCAAACAGTGCTAGTCCGCTGCCTTATTTCTAGTTGTTAATGACCAATATAGATGGTCATAGCCTTGTAGATTGTGGTGGGTGGTGATGACAAGGCGCCATCTCATCAGTTTTGCCTATGTGTCATGTCCATGAGGCAGTTTTTGCCCTAGGTTGTGAAGTAACCTATATTTCTGTTATTCCAAAAATTCTCATAAATGTTTTGGATCATATCTTCATCAAATATGTCAAAAACATTCCTTGCCTAGTTCAAAAATAAATCGAAAATATTCATTTTCCTATTACGTTCATCGTAGCACTTTGTGAAGGAAGTACCACTTTGGCATGTCCAAATGATGTCCATTTTCTACAGTACTTTCCTATGCCCAAATAACCATCCTCCACCAAATGCCAGCTCAATCCATTCATTATTTTGAGCCCAGCTTCAACATTCGTATTTATGTCCAGTGTGGTACTTTGTAAAGCAAGTACCACCTAGCTTCCTCCTTTTAAGGTGAAAATTGGTGAAGACGGTCTTCTTAGTAACTGATCATCCTCAGCCAAAACTCACGCCCATTAGCCATGTGCATTTCCCGTACCGCTAATCAAACACTTGGCTGCTTATTCATGTTTGAGCATCGATCGGTCTCCTCGTGAGAATCTTATGTTGTGATTTTCTTGCTAGCACCTACCTGGGGAGTGACCAACCCACTAGACATGCCTAGGCAGTCTAAAACACATGGCAATGCCACGGTCATGTGGTGACCACGCGGCGGGCATGCGAGCTTACGCGCTCTAGTGTTGGGGCCCTCGGCCACCGTCCATAACTCGATTTCTCACCATCAAACCATGTATTTTTGATTAAATATATACTTATTTACCTAGAAATGATTTTTGGAAAAAAAATAAAGAGCAAACTATGAGGCAGCTGCAGTTCAAATTTGTCCTGCTTCTAGCTGAATCGACGGGAATTTGTCTTTTCACCAGAGGTGGATCAAAATTTTTGACACCCAACCATTTTGTCAATTGTGCATTAAATATGGCCTAGTATTTTAGAAAATTGATTAGGTCCAATTTTGCAACAAATATATGGTAGGTCCTTCACAAAAAAAAACTCATTTCAGGCACTCGGAAAATGGAAAATGGTTTTTTCGTAAAAAGAAAATGAAAACTTCCTGGCAACATTGTTTGCCATTCCAATATGCACCATTGTGCACAATATGAGATCATTTGAACAAACTATGCCATGAATGTGGCCATAAGATTGATCATTTGGCTTGAAAGCCATGAATCTTCACACTTGATAGCTCATTTTCGAGAACACTTTTTTAAAATAATTACCGTATTACAAGTTTATTATTTTTCCTCATGGTCACATATAATGACACAATGCGAAGGTTTTCCAATTTTTCGATTTTTTTTGAATTTTTTATGCCCGTTTCAAAATGCGGTCAAAACAGCGGCCTTGACCGTTCCTAGCTAGTGGTTGAATCTTGGAATTTTTTTGGTGTTTTTCTGATTAAATAGATACTTATGTACCTAGAAATGATTTTTGGAAAATAATTTAACAAACTATGAGGCAGCTTCAGTTCAAATTTGACCCGCTTCCAACTGAATCGGCGGGAATTTGTCTATTTCTCCAGAGGCGGATCAAAACTTTTTACACCCAACCATTTGGTCAATTGTGCATTAAATATGGCCTTGTATTTTATAAAATTGATTAGGTCTAATTTTGCAACAATTATAAGGTAGGTCCTTCACAAAAAACTCATTTTAGGCACTCGGAAAATGGAAAATTAATTTTCCGTGCAAAGAAAATGAAAACTTCCTTAGGCAACATTGTTTTCCATTCCAATATGCACCCTTGCGCACAATATGATATCATTTGAACAAACTATGCCATGAATGTGGCCATAAGATTGATCATTTGGCTTGAAAGCCATGAATCTTCATGCATGATAGCTCATTTCTGAGAACACTTTTTTAAAATAATTGCCATATTACAAGTTTGTTATTTTTACTCGAAACTTGGTCACATATAATGACACAATGCGAAGGTTTTCCAATTTTTTTGTTTTTTTTTTCAATTTTTTATGCCCGTTTCAAAATGCGGTCAAAACGGCAGGCTTGACCGTTCCTAGCTAGTGGTTAAATCTTGGAAATTTTTTAATGTTTCTTTGATTAAATAGATACTTATATACCTAGAAATGATTTTTGGAAAAAATAAATAGCAAACTATGAGGCAGCTGCAGTTCAAATTTGACCCGTTTCCAGCTGAATCGGTGGGAATTTGTCTTTTTCACCAGACGTGCATCAAAACTTTTGACACCCAACCATTTTGTCAATTGTGCATTAAATATGTCCTAGTATTTTATAAAAATTATTTGGTACAATTTTACAACAAATATATGGTAGGTCCTTCACAAAAAAACCTCATTTCGGGCACTCGAAAAATGGAAAATGAATTTTCCGTGCAAAGAAAATGAAAACTCCCTTTGGGAACATTGTTTGGAATTCCAAGATGCACTCTTGTGCACAATATGAGATCATTTGATCAAACTATGCATGAATGTGGCCATAAGATTGATCATTTGGCTTGAAAGCCATGAATATTCACACTTGATAGCTCGTTTCCATGAACACTTTTTTTAAAATAATTACTGTATTAAAATTTATAATTTTTCCTGGTAACTTGGTCACATATAGTGACGC
Organism: Triticum aestivum; assembly: GCF_018294505.1. Lineage (NCBI taxonomy): Eukaryota > Viridiplantae > Streptophyta > Magnoliopsida > Poales > Poaceae > Triticum > Triticum aestivum. The sequence goes on from NC_057807.1 coordinate 4,394,346, forward strand.
AATGCGAAGGTTTTCCAATTTTCTGATTTTTTTAAATTTTTTATGCCCGTTTCAAAATGCGGTCAAAAGGGCGGGAATGAACGTTCCTAGCTAGTGGTTGAATCTTGGATTTTTTTGGTGTTTCTCTGATTAAATAGATACTTATGTACCTAGAAATGATTTTTGGAAAAACTAAAGAGCAAACTACGAGGTAGCTACAGTTCAAATTTGACCCGCTTCCAGTTGAATCGATGGAAATTTGTCTTTTTCACGAGTGGTGGATAAAAACTTTTGACACCCAACAATTTTGTCAATTGTGCATTAAATATGTCCTATTGTTTTCGAAAATTGATTTGGTCCAATTTTGCAACAAATATATTGTAGGTCCTTCAAAAAAACTCATTTTGGGCACTCGAAAAATGATGAAAAACAGCTTGAAGTATCGGAAATGCATACAAATTGGTCCTCATCCATAAAATGCAATCTAACTCTAGTGAAAATTTGTGTGGTGCCCTTCTAGAAAATATTTTTGATAGCTGCTTCACAAAATCCCTCTATTTTGAGTACTACGTCTCCCGCGATCCAATTTCATCGTGCGTTTGAGACTACGTCTCCCTTGTGTGTGTGTGTGTGTGTGTCTCTCGTCTTCTTGACTTCAGATTGAGAATCCAATCACACCAACTGTCGCGAAACCCAGCCCCTCCCTCCCCTGACTCCACGCCGGCAAGCTGCCGCCCAAGAGTTGCAGGGGCACTTTGCAGGTCGCCGTCCTAGGAAACGTGGGCAGACGCGTGGGGGAGAGTTGTGCGCGAGCAGTTATGAAGAAGGTGGATGCATTTTTTTTCAAGTGTATGTGCGAGATGTGGGCTGAGAGATAACCGAAAGAACACATATCCAACGTCTATGGATGGATGAGTCCAGCGGACGCAGGGAGACTGGCGGAGCAACTCGACCGGTCGACCGACGCAGATCAACGCCCTTTGAAAAACCTATACCATTCCAAGATACAACCTTGCGCAAAAAATACAAGAGAACAAAAAGAAATAATACAATTACATAAGCTTTGTTCTCATTGGTTGAAACGTTTGTGCCACGGATTGATGACGTGGCACACATCCATCCATCCATCTATCCCATTTATGTACAGAAAAAGGAGAAAAAAGGAAAAATAAAACCCCACCCGCAGCCCAACTACCCCAAACCCTAACTCCCATCGATCCCCTCTCACACTCTTCCCCGATTCAGATCCACGCCGCCGCCGCACGTCCCCCTCCCCCTCCTAACCCCCCTCACTTCCGCCTCTCCAGCACCACCTCTCCACCCTCGTCGTCGCCTCCTCCTTCCCCCATGGTGCCGCCCAGTCCCTCGTGCTCGGGTCGGACGAGGTCGCGCGCGCTCTCACCGGCACACTCGTCTCACCGTCTGCCACCCAGTCGGTGCTAGGGTTTCGGGCTGGCATCGCTAGCGGCCGCTCCGCTCTTCTTCGACGGGATCCTCCGCCCTCACCTCAACTCCGTCTCTCAGCCCGCATCATCGACATGGCACAACCACGCAACAGTAGAGGGTTTCTGGTCCATCCCTCTTATTTGCCATGACCCTCTCCCTCCTCACCTTGCAGATCCACCACTCCATGGGCCAGATCGAGCCCCGATGCCATGGTCTTCCTCTGCCCACTCAAGTGCTACTCGAGGTCAAGCAGCCGACGCCATCAAGGTCAGCACCCCCTCTCTTCCTGCCATTCTTCCTTCCATTCCCTTGTCTGACTTGTGTGATTCTCTCATGGTGGATGGGCTGGTCTCCTCTGATGCATGGATGGATGGTTTGGTCGCAGGAACATCAGGTCTTCTCTTCTCTTCATCAACTAGAGGTAATGTCTTCTCTCATGGATGGATGAGTGTCCATCAATTTAGTCCATCTATTTATGATGCTAATATGCTACTGATGATGTTGTTGATGCCATGCTTTTTGTCTTGTCATGCTCTAAAGTTAAGTGGTAGCATCAGATGCAAATTTCCCATCATCCTTTAGTTGCACTAGTCTTGTGTATTTGGCAGGCAGGTGCATATCTTCCTTTTTTTGATAATTCACTCATCTTAGCAGTCACATATCCGTCCTTGTAACATCTGTTTGATCAATGATGTTTTGTTCTCATATAGAATGTCCATTTGTTGCTGTCCATCATGCCTCGATGAAAAGTTGTAGCCTACTATGTACCGTTTTCATGACATTAATAATGACTTGAGCATTTTTCCATATGGTGTAATATGCAGACAACAACAGAGCTAGTAATGCTATGTTAAAATTAATGTATAATATGTTAAAATAAGGTTGCACTTTTAGAGGAGATAAGACACTGATGTTGGATGCTTGGTAGTTGTCTTGTGTTGTGTGCATGTCGGTACTAGCAGTATGTCCATGAGCACCATGCTGGTGTTAGTCGCAATGATCAGCTTAAATAGCATGACCAGTACCTGAACATGATGCATATTTATTAACAAAAGTGGTAATGCATTTTGCTCATACCAGGGTGCTCGATTTAGTCTGTTGCGAATGCTAATAGACCATGATAACTTGTATATTGGACCTGCCCCCTCTCTCTGTTTGACTCGCTCAATCTCTCTCTATCTTTCTGCAGGCGCCGCCAGATTAGAAGTATACGGCTTAGCGGGTGGCCCTATTTTGCCGTCGGAAGAGGAGCTCGTCACTGACCCCTCTTCTCCACTACACGTGTTCAACAGAAACTGTTTTAGTTTGTCATACATAATTGACTATGCTTATGTTGGTTGTTATTGAGTGTATAATTCATTAGATTAATTATTTGTTTTGAAGTATAACTGAAACTTCATATATGTATTTACATTCATTGAAAGCATATAATCAATATCTGGTCTGATGATTTATGTACTGTTATCTCAAATAAAAAAGCATATAACAGCAGCAGTAGCACAAATGTAACTGAATTCAATTAAAATTTCCGGAATCTCTTCTTGATCTGTAATGTTTTAGTGCAACCAAGTCATACCGAGTGAGGTCCATGTGGTGCTCGGAGATGCTCTTGATGGTTTGTTGTCAAGACTGATATCCCCTCTATGTCATGATGCTGCTAGCTTGTTTCAGTCCAGTATCTCTTCTTGATAGTCTTGTTAACATAATTCAGTCCAGTAACTCTAATTAATTAACTGAATTTATTTGTTTAATTAAATTACATCAAAACCTTTCCTTTAATTATAATTAAAGATGGGTTTTAGTTGAATTAAACTGGACTGGCTTTGGGACTTATATATACACAAATCAGTACTGAAGTAGGTCTGTATGATCTCCTGTTAGTAAAATTTCAGCATAAATATCTTCCCATGTAGTTCTGCTATTTTTAGTTTAGGTTGAAGTGATTGGTAGGCCTAGTGGTTGTGCGATTCTATGATCCTATCCTTTAAAATTTATATGCACACCTCATATGAATCTGTGATCATATTCAGTGAAATTTATATGCATGTTCCACTCCACTGTCTACCCATTTACTTAGTAATACATACTTCTGCACTTCTGTTATGCTTCTCTCTTTGTTTGTACGAGGCGGCCAGGCTGCCTATATTGTAGCGGTCTGCTTCCATAGTGTTTGTATGGAGTCGAGATACTTGTGTTTTCCTCGGCAGTAGGTCAGCAGACACCGCTCCTGCTATATAGGCTAAGCTGCCGCCAGTGTTTGTGCGATGTTGCCGGCTTAGAGCATCATCTCCAATAGATGCTGCCTGTTGATGTGCTTGTTGTGTTCTCCTGAATCTGTTGTACGCTTAGCTGATTAAACGTGCAGTTTTTTTAGTATTTTGGTCTGATGGTGTTTCTTTTTTTTGGCTGAAGTGCTTAACTTATGAGCTCATGTTGAAGTGTGCTGATTTTGCACTATTGAAATGATAGGAGATACAATGGATGCAATATACATTGTTTGTTCTTTCTCACTATGTGCTTAACTGATGAGGATTGTTGTTGTTAGAAATTATGATTGCTTGTGTCTTAATTTTTTCTTCTGTAATGATGATATGAAATATCACGCAGGTCCTTATTGGTGCTGCTGCTGTTACTGTGGTTGTCGGAGGTGTTGCTGCCACATCTGGCGGAGCTGCAGTCCGAGAAGGTCAAGAATGAGCTGCAGTCCTGTTGCTATGGTTGTCTTCTAAGATTTACGGCATCAAGGTAATCTCACTATCTCCGACCCTGGTTGTCTTTTGGGTACGGTTACTGTAGATGGTGGTCTGTGTGGATCTTGTTATACTGAGGGTGTAATGCTGGTGGTGGCTTGAAAGAAGGGAAGAAATGCTTGGCAATCTATTTCCAGTAGTATTTAACTGTTTACATTATGAAATGTGTGGACAGTAGGTATGTTTCCCAGGTTATATGGTAATAATTGTACACCTTATCGTTGAGTTTGGTTTGTGTTTATAGAATGACAAGGTTGGTTAATTAAGCCCTGCCTGTATCTTTTAGAGTTTACTTCATTGGTAGCATATTCAGTTGTATTAATTAATATTGCACATGTTGGAGAATTTAGACGATGATAACAAACTGTAACCATGAATACTCAAATAGAAACCTGAACAACCATCTTGTTTAATTTGGTGATGTTCCTCCATCGACAATTTTAATTTCGTTGAAATAATGTTTTCTTTTCAACTTAAAATTAAAATTTAAATCTTGTCATACTATTTATGTAATGTTATTCAACTTACATCGACAATTTAATTTGGTCATGTTCCTCCATCTCATTTGCTGTCAATTCTTGCTTATAAGTTATTGGATCCCTCATTGGCTACTGTTTGATGTTCTGTACACATTCTTATTCTTATATGTTCATTCTTTTTTTTGCACAGGTGAAGTGCGAATCCAAGTTCGAAGATGTGAAGCATATCAACAAAGACTAGCATATTATGTGTTGTAAATGTAGGCAGTAGTAGGCTTATCTGGGTTGTAGTATACTGTAACATTTGTAATAGACCAATGTCGTGTTGTTTTGGACGAATTTCATTTGCTATTTGCATCGTTTGAAATAATGATTGTGTATGTCATTTGAATACCCGTCAAATGGAAACCTGTCAAGGGGGTCCAAGTTATAATGGTTGTTTGACAGATTTTGAAATTTTTGATGTGTGGGTTCAATTTTGTGATAAGCATGACAAGTGGGACCAATCTGATTGGTGGGACCAGTGGCAAAGAAAAAAGACGAAAATAAAAAATCAGTAGACTGTAAAAGGCTCCATCTTAGAAGAAAGGCCGAATTAATGGCCCAAGCCCATGTAGCTACCGAAAATTAACAAGAAAAAAATACATTAAAAGGCCGAATTGTTGGGCTAGGCCCATGTAGAAAATTGATTTGGACCGGGCTGAATCTTGTGCCACATCAGATTGCCACGCTAGTGCCTACGTGGCCCAGGGAGGTTGCTAGTGACCAAAACGCAACAGTAGACGTATTTTGGTCATAAACGTCTTCGACCATTCCAAAAAAAGGTCGCTATAGTCAGTTTACGACCGCCAGCTTTTGACCTTATGTTTTTGGACAAAAAAGGTCACAAATTCAAAACAGTGACCATTCAGTGACCAATAGTGCTGGTCACAAGTTGACATATTTCTTGTAGTGAAACTATGAGTCTTGACGACCAACACGTAAGCACATCTTGGGGTTCGACAACCATGGAAATCGCTTTGGGACCCCAAAACAGTGAGTAATAGTCCACAAAACGGGTCAGAATCGACAAAAATCACGAGTGCTCATGACAGACACGAAAGCGCACCCGGGGTTCGTTAATAGTGGAAATCACTCCCGGACCCCAAAACTATGAGTAATAGTCCATGAAACGGGCCAGAATCGGCCAAAAAGTGCGAGTGTTGATGACCGACACGTAAGAGCACCTTGGGGTTCAACAACTATGTAAATCACTTCGGGACCCCAAAACGGTGGGTAATAGTCCATGAAACGGGTCAGAATTGGCCAAAACTATGAGCGTTAACGACGGACACGTAAACGCTCCCCGGGCATCATCAATCGTAGAAATCACACTAGGACCCCAAAACGGTGAGTAATAGTCCACGAAACGGACCAGAATTGGCCAAAATTGTGAGTGTTGTTGATCGACACTTAAATGAACCCCGGGGTTCGTCAAACGTGATATCACTTCGGGGCAACAAAACAGAGTAATAGTCTAAGAAACGGGTCAGATTCGGCCAAACTGCGAGTCTTGACGACCAACACGTAAGCACACCTTGGGGTTCGACAACCATGGAAATCGCTTTGCGACCCAGAAACGGTGGGTAATAGTCCACAAAACGGGTCAGAATTGACAAAAACCACGAGTGCTGATGACCGACACGACAAACGCACCCCGTAGTTCGTTAATAGTGGAAATCACTCCGGGACCCCAAAACTGTGAGTAATAGTCCATGAAATGGGCCAGAATCGGCCAAAAAGTGCGAGTGTTGATGACAGACACGTAAGTGCACCTTAGGGTTCAACAACAATGTAAATCGCTTAGGGACCCCGAAACAATGAGTAATAGTCCACGAAACGGGCCAGAATTGGCTAAAACTACGAGTGTTGCTGACCGACATGTAATAGTCCATCGTGGAAATCGCACTCGGACCCCAAAACGGTGAGTAATAGTCCATGAAACGGACCAGAATTGGCCAAAATTGTGAGTGTTGATGACCGACACTTAAACGCACCCCGGGGTTCGTCAATCCTGGAAATCACTTCAGGGCCCCAAAACTAAGTATTAGTCCAAGAAACGGGCCAGAATCGGCCCAAACTATGAGTCTTGACGACCAACACGTATGTACATCTTGGGGTTCGACAACAATGGAAATCGCTTTGGGACCCCAAAACAGTGAGTAATAGTCCACAAAACGGGTCAGAATCGACAAAAATCGAGAGTGCTGATGACAGACATGAAAACGCACCGCGGGGTTCGTTAATAGTCGAAATCACTCCGGGACCCCAAAATTGTGAGTAATAGTCCATGAAATGGGCCAAAATCAGCCAAAAAGTGCGAGTGTTGATGACCGAAACGTAAGCGCACCTTGGGGTTGAACAACTATGTAAATCACTTCGGGACCCCAAAATGGTGGGTAATAGTCCATGAAACGGGTCTGAATTGGCCAAAACTGTGAGCGTTAACGATGGACACGTAAATGCTCCCCGGGCATCGTCAATCGTAGAAATCACACTAGGACCCCAAAACGGTGAGTAATAGTCCATGAAACGGACCAGAATTGGCCAAAATTGTGAGTGTTGTTGACCGATACTTAAACGTACCCCGGGGTTCGTCAATTGTGGATATCACTTCGGGGCCCCAAAACAGAGTAATAGTCCAAGAAACGGGCCAGATTCTCCCAAACTGCGAGTCTTGACGGGCCAGAATTGGCTAAAAGTGTGAGCGTTAACGA
>NC_057807.1:4401994-4405226 GCF_018294505.1 Triticum aestivum
ACGGACCAGAATTGGCCAAAATTGTGAGTGTTGTTGAGCGACACCTAAGCGTACCCCGGGGTTCATCAATCGTGGATATCACTTTGGGGCCCCAAAACTGTGAGTAATAGTCCATGAAACAGGCCAAAATCCGCCAAAAAGTGCCAGTGTTGATGACCGACACGTAAGCGCACCTTGGGGTTCAACAACTATGTAAATCACTTCGGGACCCCAAAACGGTGGGTAATTGTCCACGAAACGGGTCAGAATTTTCCAAAACTGCGAGCGTTAACGACAGACATGTAAGCACTCCCCGGGCATCGTCAATCGTAGATATCGCACTGGGACCCCAAAACAGTGAGTAGTAGTCCACGAAACGGACCAGAATTGGCCAAAATTGTGAGTGTTGTTGACCGACACTTAAAAGTACCCTGGGGTTCGTCAATCGTGTATATGACTTCGGGGCCCCAAAACTGAGTAATAGTCCAAGAAACGGGCCAGATTCGGCCAAACTATGAGTCTTGACGACCAACACGTAAGCACATCTTGGGGTTCTACAACCATGGAAATTGCTTTGTGACCCCAAAACGGTGAGTAATAGTTCACAAAACGGGTCAGAATCGAGAAAAATCGCGAGTGTTGATGACAGACACGAAAACGCACCCCGGGGTTCGTTAATAGTGGAAATCACTCCGGAACCCCAAAACTGTGAGTAATAGTCCATGAAATGGGCCAGAATCGACTAAAAAGTGTGAGTGTTGATGACCGACACGTAAGCGCACCTTGGGGTTCAACAACAATGGAAATCGCTTAGGGACCCCTAAACAGTGAGTAATAGTCCACGAAACAGGCTAGAATTGGCCAAAGCTACGAGTGTTGATGACCGACATGTAAGCGCACCCGGGGATCGTCGATCGTGGAAATCGCACTGGGACCCAAAACGGTGAGTAATAGTCCACGAAATTGACCATAATTGGCCAAAATTGTTTGTGACACTTAAACACACCCCGGAGTTCGTCAATCGTGGATATCACTTCGGGGGCCCAAAACTGAGTAATAGTCCATGAAATGGGCCAGAATCAGCCAAAAAGTGCGAGTGTTGATGACCGAAACGTAAGCGCACCTTGGGGTTGAACAACTATGTAAATCACTTCGGGACCCCAAAATGGTGGGTAATAGTCCATGAAACGGGTCTGAATTGGCCAAAACTGTGAGCGTTAACGATGGACACGTAAACGCTCCCCGGGCATCGTCAATCGTAGAAATCACACTAGGACCCCAAAACGGTGAGTAATAGTCCATGAAACGGACCAGAATTGGCCAAAATTGTGAGTGTTGTTGACCGATACTTAAACGTACCCCGGGGTTCGTCAATTGTGGATATCACTTCGGGGCCCCAAAACAGAGTAATAGTCCAAGAAATGGGCCAGATTCTACCAAACTGCGAGTCTTGACGGGCCAGAATTGGCTAAAAGTGTGAGCGGTAACGACGGACATGTAAACGCTCCCCGGGCATCGTCAATCGTAGAAATTGCACTGGGACCCCAAAACGGTGAGTAATAGTCCACAAAACGGACCAGAATTGGCCAAAATTGTGAGTGTTGTTGAGCGACACCTAAGCGTACCCCGGGGTTCATCAATCATGGATATCACTTTGGGGCCCCAAAACTGTGAGTAATAGTCCATGAAACAAGCCAAAATCCGCCAAAAAGTGCCAGTGTTGATGACCGACACGTAAGCGCACCTTGGGGTTCAACAACTATGTAAATCACTTCGGGACCCCAAAACGGTGGGTAATTGTCCACGAAACGGGTCAGAATTTTCCAAAACTGCGAGCGTTAATGACAGACATGTAAGCACTCCCCGAGCATCGTCAATCGTAGATATCGCACTGGGACCCCAAAACGGTGAGTAGTAGTCCACGAAATGGACCAGAATTGGCCAAAATTGTGAGTGTTGTTGACCGACACTTAAAAGTACCCTGGGGTTCGTCAATCGTGTATATGACTTCGGGGCCCCAAAACTGAGTAATAGTCCAAGAAACGGGCCAGATTCGGCCAAACTATGAGTCTTGACGACCAACACGTAAGCACATCTTGGGGTTCTACAACCATGGAAATTGCTTTGTGACCCCAAAACGGTGAGTAATAGTTCACAAAACGGGTCAGAATCGAGAAAAATCGCGAGTGTTGATGACAGACACGAAAACGCACCCCGGGGTTCATTAATAGTGGAAATCACTCCGGAACCCCAAAACTGTGAGTAATAGTCCATGAAATGGACCAGAATCGGCTAAAAAGTGTGAGTGTTGATGACCGACACGTAAGCGCACCTTGGGGTTCAACAACAATGGAAATCGCTTATGGACCCCTAAACAGTGAGTAATAGTCCACGAAACGGGCTAGAATTGGCCAAAGCTACGAGTGTTGATGACCGACATGTAAGCGCACCCGGGGATCGTCGATCGTGGAAATCGAACTGGGACCCAAAACGGTGAGTAATAGTCCACGAAATTGACCATAATTGGCCAAAATTGTTTGTGACACTTAAACACACCCCGGAGTTCGTCAATCGTGGATATCACTTCGGGGGCCCAAAACTGAGTAATAGTCCAAGAAACGGGCTAGAATAGGCCCAAACTATGAGTCTTGATGACCAACACGTAAGTACATCTTGGGGGTTCGACAACCAGGGAAATCGCTTTGGGAGCCCAAAACAGCAAGTAATAGTCCACAAAATGGGTCAGAATGGACAAAAAACGGGAGTGCTGATGACAGACATGAAAACGCACCCCGGGGTTCGTTAATAGTGGAAATCACTTTGGGACCCCAAAACTGTGAGTAATAGTCCATGAAACGGGCCAGAATCGGCCAAAAAGTGCGAGTGTTGTTGACCAACGCGTAGGCGCACCTTGGGGTTCAACAACTATGTAAATCACTTCGGGACCCCAATACGGTGGGTAATAGTCCCCCAAACGGGTCTGAATTGGCCAAAACTGTGAGCGTTAACGACGGACACGTAAACGCTCCCCGGTTATCATCAATCGTAGAAATCGCACTGGGACCCCAAAACGGTGAGTAATAGTCCACGAAACGGACCAGAATTGGCCAAAATTGTGAGTGTTGTTGACTGACACTTAAACGTACCCCGGGGTTCGTCAATCGTGGATATCACTTCGGGGCCCCAAAACTGAGTAATAGTCCAAGAAACGGGCCAGATTCTGCCAAATTGCGAGTCTTGACGGGCCAGAATT
>NC_057807.1:4405517-4430428 GCF_018294505.1 Triticum aestivum
GAGTAATAGTCCATGAAACAGGCCAGAATCAGCCAAAAAGTGCTAGTGTTGATGACCGACACGTAAGCGCACCTTGGGGTTCAACAACTATGTAAATCAGTTCGGGACACCAAAACGGTGGGTAATAGTCCACGAAACGGGTCAGAATTGGCCAAAACTGTGAGCGTTAACGACGGACATGTAAGCGCTCCCCGAGCATCGTTAATCGTAGAAATCGCACTGGGACCCCAAAACGGTGAGTAATAGTCCACGAAACGGACCAGAATTGGCCAAAATTGTGAGTGTTGTTGACCGACACTTAAACGTACCCCGGGGTTCGTCAATCATGGATAAAACTTCGGGGGCCCAAAACTGAGTAGTAGTCCAAGAAACGGGCCAGATTCGGCCAAACTATGAGTCTTGACGACCAACACGTAAGCACATCTTAGGGGTTCAACAACCAGGGAAATCGCTTTTGGACCCCAAGACGGTGAGTAATAGTCCACAGAACGGGTCAGAATCGACAAAAATCGCGAGTGTTGATGACAGACACGAAAACACACCCCGGGTTCGTTAATAGTGGAAATCACTTCGGGACCCCAAAACTGTAAGTAATAGTCCATGAAACGGGCCAGAATCTGCCAAAAAGTGTGAGTGTTGATGACCAACACGTAAGCGCACCTTGGGGTTCAACAACAATGGAAATCGCTTAGGGACCCCGAAATAGTGAGTAATAGTCCACGAAACGAGCAAGAATTGGCTAAAGCTACGAGTGTTGATGACCGACATGTAAGCGCCCCCAGGGATCGTCAATCGTGGGAATCGCACTGGGACCCCACAACTGTGAGTAATAGTCCATGAAACGGACCAGAATTGGCCAAAATTGTGAGTGTTGATGACCGACACTTAAACGCACCCCGGGGTTCGTCAATCGTGGATATCACTTCGAGGCAACAAAACTAAGTAATAGTCCAAGAAACGGGCTAGATTCGGCCAAACTTTGAGTCTTGACGACCAACAGGTAAGCACACCTTGGGGTTCGACAACCATGGAAATCGCTTTGGGACCCCAAAACAGTGAGTAATAGTCCACAAAACGGGTCAGAATCGACAAAAACCACGAGTAGTGATGACCGACATGACAAACGCACCCCGGGGTTCGTTAATAGTGGAAATCACTCCGGGACCCCAAAACTGTGAGTAATAGTCCATGAAACGGGCCAGAATCGGCCAAAAAGTGCGAGTGTTGATGACCGACACGTAAACGCACCTTGGGGTTCAACAACAATGTAAATTGCTTAGGGACCCCGAAACAATGAGTAATAGTCCACGAAACGGGCCAAAATTGGCTAAAACTACAAGTGTTGATGACCGACATGTAAGTGCTCCCCGGGGATCGTCAATCGTGGAAATCGCACTGGGACCCCAAAACGGTGAGTAATAGTCCATGAAACGGACCAGAATTGGCCAAAATTGTGAGTGTTGATGACCGACACTTAAACGCACCCTAGGGTTCGTCAATCCTGGAAATCACTTCAGGGCCCCAAAACTGAGTAATAGTCTAAGAAACGGGCCAGAATCGGCCCAAACTATGAGTCTTGACGACCAACACGTAAGTACATCTTGGGGTTCGAAAACCATGGAAATTGCTTCGGGACCCCAAAACTATGAGTAATAATCCACAAAACGGGTCAGAATCGACAAAAATCGCGAGTGCTGATGACAGACATGAAAATGCACGTCGGGGTTCGTTAATAGTGGAAATCACTCCGGGACCCCAAAACTGTGAGTAATAGTCCATGAAACGGGCCAGAATCAGCCAAAAAGTGCGAGTGTTAATGATCGACACGTAAGCGCACCTTGGGGTTGAACAACTATGTAAATCACTTCGGGACCCCAAAACGGTGGGTAATAGTCCATGAAACGGGTCAGAATTGGCCAAAACTGTGAGCGTTAACGACAGACAAGTAAACGCTCCCCGGGCATCGTCAATCGTAGAAATCGCACTGGGACCCCAAAACGGTGAGTAATAGTCCACGAAACGGACCAGAATTGGCCAAAATTGTGAGTGTTGTTGACCGACACTTAAACGTACCCCGGGGTTCATCAATCGTGGATATCACTTCGGGGCCCCAAAACTGAGTAGTAGTCCAAGAAACGGGCCAGATTCTGCCAAACTGCAAGTCTTGACGGGCCAGAATTGGCTAAAACTGTGAGAGTTAACGACGGACATGTAAACGCTCCCCGGGCATCGTCAATCGTAGAAATTGCACTGGGACCCCAAAACGGTGAGTAATAGTCCACGAAACGGACCAGAATTGGCAAAAATTGTGAGTGTTGTTGAGCGACACTTAAACGTGCCCCGGGGTTCCTCAATCGTGGATATCACTTCGGGGCCCCAAAACTGTGAGTAATAGTCCATGAAACAGGCCAAAATCAGCCATAAAGTGCCAGTGTTGATGACCGACACGTAAGGGCACCTTGGGGTTCAACAACTATGTAAATCACTTCGGGACCCCAAAACGATGGGTAATAGTCCATGAAACGGGTCAGAATTGGCCAAAACTGTGAGCGTTAACGACGGACACGTAAACACTCCCCGGGCATCGTCAATCGTAGAAATTGCACTGGGACCCCAAAACGGTGAGTAATAGTCCACGAAATGGACCAGAATTGGCCAAAATTTTGAGTGTTGTTGAGCGACACTTAAACGTACCCCGGGGTTTGTCAATCGTGGATATCACTTCGGGGCCCCAAAACTGAGTAATAGTCCAAGAAACGGGCCAGATTCTGCCAAACTGCGAGTCTTGACGACCAGCACGTAAGCACACCTTGGGGTTCCACAACCATAGAAATCGCTTTGGGACCCCAAAACGGTGAGTAATAGTCCACAAAACGGGTCAGAATTGACAAAAACCGCGAGTGCTGATGACCGACACAAAAACGCAGCCGGGGTTCGTTAATAGTGGAAATCACTCCGGGACCCCAAAACTGTGAGTAATAGTCCATGAAACGGGCCAAAATCAGCCAAAAAGTGCGAGTGTTGATGACCGACACGTAAGCGCACCTTGGGGTTCAACAACTATGTAAATCACTTCGGGACCCCAAAACGGTGGGTAATAGTCCATGAAACGGGTTAGAATTGGCAAAAACTGTGAGCGTTAACGACGGACACGTAAACACTCCCCGGGCATCGTCAGTCGTAGAAATCGCACTGGGACCCCAAAACGGTGAGTAATAGTCCACGAAACGGACCAAAATTGGCCAAAATTGTGAGGGTTGTTGACCAACACTTAAACGTACCCCGGGGTTCGTCAATCGTGGATATCACTTCGGGGCCCCAAAACTGAGTAATAGTCCAAGAAACAGGCCAGATTCTGCCGAACTGCGAGTCTTGACGACCAACACAAGCACACCTTGCGGTTCGACAACCGTGGAAATCGCTTTGGGACCCCAAAACGGTGAGTAGTAGTCCACAAAATGGGTCAGAATAGACAAAAACCGCGAGTGCTGATGACCGACACAAAAACGCAGTCGGGGTTCGTTAATAGTGGAAATCACTCAGGGACCCCAAAACTGTGAGTAATAGTCCATGAAACGGGCCAGAATCTGCCAAAAAGTGCGAGTGTTGATGACCGACACGTAAGCGCACCTTGGGGTTCAACAACTATGTAAATCACTTCGGGACCCCAAAACGGTGGGTAATAGTCCATGAAACGGGTTAGAATTGGCAAAAACTATGAGCATTAATGACGGACACGTAAACGCTCCCCGGGCATCGTCAGTCGTAGAAATCGCACTGCGTCCACAAAACGGTGAGTAATAGTCCACGAAACGGACCAGAATTGGCCAAAATTGTGAGGGTTGTTGACCAACACTTAAATGTACCCCGGGGTTCGTCAATCGTGGATATCACTTCGGGGCCCCAAAACTTAGTAATAGTCCAAGAAACAGGCCAGATTCTGCCAAACTACGAGTCTTGACGACCAACACGTAAGCACACCATGGGGTTCGACAACCATGGAAATCGCTTGGGACCCCAAAACGGTGAGTAATAGTCCATAAAACGGGTGAGAATGGATAAAAGCCACAGTTGCTGATGACAGACACGAAAATGCACCCCGGGGTTCGTTAATAGTGGAAATCACTCCGGGACCCCAAAACTATGAGTAATAGTCCATGAAATGGGCCAGAATCGGCCAAAAAGTGTGAGTGTTGATGACCGACACGTAAGCGCACCTTGGGGTTCAACAACAATGGAAATCGCTTAGGGACCCCTCACTACTAGGGAAAAGGCTAGCAGCAACGCGGGTTTTTAGGCTAGCTGCAGCGCGGGTGGCTGCGCTACTAATAAGGCGCTACAGCTAACTCATAGTAGTAGCACGGTCCTAACCCGCGCTACTACTGTTGACGATATCAGCAGCGCTTTTTGGGAACGCGCTACTATTAACTAGCTGTAGCGATTTCGCCATCCCTCGCTACTGTTATATCTTTCATCATTTTCCCATTTCAATTCTCCTTTCAGATACTAGATACTAGGTGCTGCTAGTAGATATCAAAATCATAAACCATTACTAGGTACGGTAGTACTCCCTTCGTTTGGAACGAAGGGAGTACTAGATAACAATTTCATGCATAGCCAACATGCATCCTCAAGCAGTACAAGGTCATATCAACGGCCATCATGATATGTAGTTCTAGATGATATCGACGACGATCATCATATGTAGTTCTAGATGATATAGCCACACACACATATGAAGTTCTAGATGATATAGCCACACACACATATGTAGTTCTAGATGATATAGCCACACACACATATGTAGTTCTAGATGATATCGAAGACAATCATCATCCTCAAGCCTGGGCGATTGGTGTTCCTGATAGTAATTAGGATGGCCTGTCCAACACGAAGATTCTTGCCATCGAGGAATTTCTTCGACCCAACCGAGATTCAGTGTGTGCGACCGTCCGTGTCCACGCGGTAAGTACAGGTTGTGACGGAGCCCCTTGCAGTAAGGCGTAGTCCAGCTGAGCCTTCTTCATCAGGCTCGATACCATAACTCATAGATATGCTCTTTGCCAATTTCTGAATAAGAAAAACATATCAATTAATAAGCATGTGATCGAACTCTACACTAAAACATATATATCATCTACTAGATTCCACACAACATACCATATCATTGGACTGTACACTAAGTAATTCACACTATTAATTTGCATTTGTAAGTATAACATACCATATCATGTCGATCAACCATGGTATTTGTCAAGCGGGTCACAAATGGCACCCCGACAAAGTCAGCACGTGGCAGAATTATGTCCCACAGGTTGCACACCTCCTCCTCACTCAGCCTTGTTCTTTGAGCTACGATGGCTTCATGAAGTGGGTCCTCATCATCTTCATCGAGTGGGTCCTCATTATCTTCATCATCTTCATCATCTTCATCATCTTCATCATCTTCATCATCTTCATCATCTTCCACCAGGTTGAGATAAATGACAGCTAGCTTGTGTCTTTCTGCTCGGAAGTTGAAGCTGATCAACTCACCACCAGTAAGATGCATGCGAGCGACGAAACGGGCCCATCCATCTCCTCCAATCTGCGACATATTGCGTCCTTTCTTGACCTCTATAGTGTACGGCCCCCCAGGAGCCTCAAATGTCACAGTGTCTCCTGTCAGCTTGTTGAATTTCAACCTCATATTGCATGGGACGATCTGTGTAAAATAAGCAAAATGACACAATGAAGTAATGCCAACACTAAAAATAAAATAGTTATTACATTTCATCTAATTTCTTACCGCCGCATGACGAAAACTCGGCTGGAAGTAGATGCCGAATAGCTTGCCAGTTGCAAGGCTGCTGGCGCATCTTGACTTGCACAGTTGACATAGTGGTGGTGGTGGTGGCGCCATTCTTCCTAAAGCAATATGAGCAAAGGATTAACGATCAACTAAATTAAAATGTTCTAAGTGAACTAAATCAACTAGCCTACTAAATCAACTAAATCAAAATGTTCTAAGTCAACTAAATCAACTAGCCTACTAAATCAACCAAATCAAAATGTTCTAAGTCAACTAAATCAACTAGCCTACTAAATCAACTAAATCAAAATGTTCTAAGTCAACTAAATCGACTAGCCTACTAAATCAACTAAATCAAAATGTTCTAAGTCAACTAAATCAACTAGCCTACTAAATCAACTAAATCAAAATGTTCTAAGTCAACTAAATCAACTAGCCTACTAAATCAACTAAATCAAAATGTTCTAAGTCAACTAAATCGACTAGCCTACTAAATCAACTAAATCAAAATGTTCTAAGTCAACTAAATCAACTAGCCTACTAAATCAACTAAATCAAAATGTTCTAAGTCAACTAAATCAACTAGCCTACTAAATCAACTAAATCAAAATGTTCTAAGTCAACTAAATCAATTAGCCTACTAAATCAACTAAATCAAAATGTTCTAAGTCAACTAAATTAACTAAATGAATTAGCCTACTAAATCAACTAAATCAAAATGTTCTAAGTCAACTAAATCAACTAGCCTACTAAGTCAACTAAATTATATCAACTAAATCAAAATGTTGCATATGAGCAGGAGGGAGAAGGAGGGGCGACTCGAGGAGGGAGAAGAGAGTAGGATGGAGGAGGAAGGCGGAGCGAGGAGGGGCCGGCCGGCGCGGCCAGTTGAGGGAGGACGGAGGAGGAAGGTGGAGCGAGGAGAGGCCGGCCAGCGCGGCCAGTTGAGGGAGGACGCAGGAGGAAGGCGGAGCGAGGAGGGGTTGGCCAGCGGCGAGTGGAGAGGGAGGACGGAGGAGGAGGCCGGCCAGCGCGGCCAGTTGAGGGAGGACGCAGGAGGCCAAAAATCCTGAACATTTTCCGGTGGCCAAAATAGGACTTCCCATATATAAATCTTTACCTCCGGACCATTCCAGAACTCCTCGTGACGTCCGGGATCTCATCCGGGTCCGAACAACATTCGGTAACTGCACACCAATTCCCATAACAACTCTAGCGTCACCGAACCTTAAGTGTGTAGACCCTACGGGTTTGGGAATCATGCAGACATGACCAAGACAGCTCTCTGGCCAATAACCAACAGCGGGATCTGGATACCCATGTTGGCTCCCACATGTTCCATGATGATCTCATCGTATGAACCACGATGTCAAGGATTCAAGCAATCCCGTATACAATTCCCTTTGTCTAGCGGTATTGTACTTGCCCGAGATTCGATCGTCGGTATGCCGATACCTTGTTCAATCTCGTTACCGGCAAGTCTCTTTACTCATTCCATAACACATCATCCCGTGATCAACCCCTTGGTCACATTGTGCACATTATGATGATGTCCTACCGAGTGGGCCTAGAGATACCTCTCCGTCAACCGGAGTGACAAATCCCAGTCTCGATTCGTGCCAACCCAACAGACACTTTCGGAGATACCTGTAGTGCATCTTTATAGCCACCCAGTTACGTTGTGACGTTTGGTACACCCAAAGCATTCCTACGGTATCCGGGAGTTGCACAATCTCATGGTCTAAGGAAATGATACTTGACATTAGAAAAGCTTTAGTATACGAACTACGCAATCTTTGTTCTAGGCTTAGGATTGGGTCTTGTCCATCACATCATTATCCTAATGATGTGATCCCGTTATCAACGACATCCAATGTCCATGGTCAGGAAACCGTAACCATCTATTGATCAACGAGCTAGTTATCTAGAGGCTTACTAGGGACTTGGTGTTGTCTATGTACCCACACATGTATCTGAGTTTCCTATCAATACAATTATAGCATGGATAATAAACGATTATCATGAACAAGGAAATATAATAATAATAACTAATTTATTATTGCCTCTAGGGCATATTTCCAACAGTCTCCCACTTGCACTAGAGTCAATAATCTAGTTCACATCGCCATGTGATTAACATTGACAGGTCACATCGCCATGTGACCAACATCCAAAGAGTTTACTAGTGTCACTAAACTAGTTCACATCATCATGTTATTAAGACTCAATGAGTTCTGGGGTTTGATCATGTTTTGCTTGTGAGAGAGGTTTTAGTCAACGGGTCTGCAACAATCAGATCCGTATGTACTTCGCAAATCTCTAGGTCATATTATAAATGCTATTTCCACGCTCCACTTGGAGCTATTCCAAATGGTTGCTCCACTATACGTATCCGGTTTGCTACTCAGAGTCATTCGGATAGGTGTTAAAGCTTGCATCGACGTAACCCTTTACGCTGAACTCTTTATCACCTCCATAATCAAGAAACATGTCCTTTATTTACTCCAAGGACAATTTTGACCGCTGTCCAATGATCCACTCCTGGATCATTCTTGTACCCCTTGACTAACTCATGGCAAGGCACACTTTCGGTGCGGTACACAGCATAGCATACTATAGACCCTGAAGCATAGGGGAGGACCTTCGTCCTTTCTCTCCCTTCTGCCGTGGTCGAGCTTTAACTCTTAACTTCATACCTTACAACTCAGGCAAGAACTCCTTCTTTGACTGATCCATCTTGAACACCTTCAAGATCATGTCAAGGTATGTGCTCATTTGAAAGTACCATTTAGCGTTTTTGATCTATCCTCATAGATCTTGATGCTCAATGTTCAAGTAGCTTAATCCAGATTTTCCATTGAAAAACACTTTTCAAATAACCCTATATGCTTTAAAGAAATTCTACATCATTTCTGATCAACAATATGTCAATAACATATACTTATCAGAAATTCTATAGCGCTCCCACTCACTTCTTTGGAAATACAAGTTTCTCATAAACTTTGTATAAACCCAAAATCTTTGATCATCTCATCAAAGCGTAAATTCCAACTCCAAGATGCTTTCTCCAGTCCTTAGAAGGATTGCTGGAGTTTTGCATATTTGTTAGCGTTCTTCAGGATTGTCAAAACCTTCTGGTTGTATCACATACAACCTTTCCTCACAAAAAACTGGTAAGGAAACTTGTTTTGACATCCATCTGCCAGATTTCATAAATGCAACTTATGCTAACATGATTCCAACGGACTTATGCATCGCTACGGATGAGAAAATCTCATCATAGTCAACTCCTTGAACTTGCAAAAAACTCTTCGCCACAAGTCGAGCTTCATAGACGGTGAAATTACCGTCCACATCAGTTTTCTTCTTAAAGACCCATTTATCTCAATGGCTTGCCGATCATCGGGAAAGACCACCAAAGTCCATGCTTTGTTCTCATACATGGATCCTCTCTCGGATTTTATGGCCTCAAGCCATTTGTCGGAATCCGGGCCCACCATCGCTTCTCCATAGCTCGTAGGTTCATTGTAATCTAGCAACATCACCTCCAAGACAGGATTACCGTACCACTCTGAAGTAGTACGCATCCTTGTCAACCTACGAGGTTTAGCAGTGACTTGACCTGAAGTTTCATGATCACTATCATGAGCTTCTACTTCAATTGGTGTAGGCCCCATGGGAACAACTTCATGTTCCCTGCTACACACTAGTTGAAGTGATGGTTCAATAACCTTATCAAGTCTCCACCATCCTCCCACTCAATTCTTTCGAGAGAAACTTTTCTCGAGAAAGGACCCGTTTCTAGAAACAATCTTTTGCTTCCGGGTCTGAATCAGGAGGTTTACCCAACTGTTTTGGGTGTCCTATGAAGATGCATTTTATCCACTTTGGGTTCGAGCTTATCAACCTGAAACTTTTTCACATAAGCGTCGCAGCCCCAAATTTTTAAGAAACGACAACTTAGGTTTCTCCAAACCATAGTTCAAACAGTGTCGTCTCAACGGAATTACGTGGTGCCCTATTGAAGTGAGTGCGGTTGTCTCTAATGCCTAACCCATGAACGATAGTGGTAATTCGATAAGATACATCATGGTACGCACCATATCCAATAGGGCGCAACTATGATGTTCGGACACACCATCACACTATGGTGTTCCAGGCGGTATTAATTTTGAAACAATTTCCACAATGTCTTAATTGCGTGCCAAAGCTCGTAACTCAGATACTCATCTCTATGATCATATCACAGACATTTTATCCTCTTGTCACGAAGATCTTCACCTTCACTCTGAAATTACTTCAACCATTCAATCATTCAGACTTGTGTTTCATCAAGTAAATATACTCAGTATCTACTTAAATCATCTATGAAGTAAGAACATAACAATATTCACTGCATGCCTCAGCACTCATTGGACTGCACACATCAAAATGTGTTACTTCCAACAAGTTGCTATCTTGTTCCATTTTACTGAAAGCGAGGCTTTTCAGTCATCTTGCCCATGTGGTATGATTTGCATTTCTCAAGCGATTCAAAATCAAGTGAGTCCAAACAATCCATCTGCATGGAGTTTCTTCATGCGTATACACAAATAGACATGGCTCGCATGTCTCAAACTTTTCAAAAACGAGTGAGTCCAAGGATCCTTCAACACGGAGCGTCTTCATGCGTTTTATACCAATATGACTTACATGGCAGTGCCACAAGTAAGTGGTACTATCATTACTATCTTATATCTTTTGGCATGAAAATGTGTATCACTACGATCGACATTCAATGAACCATTCTTTTAGGTTCAAGACCATTGAAGGTATTATACAAATAAATAGAGTAACCATTATTCTCCTTACATGAATAACCGTATTGTGATAGACATAATCCAATCATGTCTATGCTCAACGCAAACACCAAATAACAATTATTTAGGTTTAACATCAATCTCGATGGTAGACGGAGCAGGCGATGCTTGATCACATCAACCTTGGAAACACTTCCAACACACATCGTCATCTCACCTTTAGCTAGTCTCCGTTTATTCCATAGCTCTTTTATTTTGAGTTACTAACACTTAGCAACCTAACCGATATCTAATACCCTAGTGCTACTAGGAGTACTAGTAAAGTACACATTAACATAATGTATATCCAATATACTTCTATCGACCTTGCCAGCCTTCTCATCTACCAAATATCTAGGGTAGTTCTGCTTCAGTGTCCGTTCCCTCATTACAGGAGCACTTAGTCTCGGGTTTGGGTTCAACCCTGGGTTTCTTCACTGGAGCAGCAACTGATTTGCTGTTTCATGAAATATCCCTTCTTACCCTTGCCCTTCTTGAAACTAGTGGTTTCATTACCATCAACACTTGATGCTCCTTCTTGATTTCTACATTCGCGGTGTCGAACATTGTGAATAGCTCAAGGATCATCATATCTATCCCTATTATGTTATAGTTCATCACAAAGCTCTAGTAGCTTGGTGGTAATGACTTTGGAGGAACATCACTATCTCATCTGGAAGATCAACTCCCACTCTATTCAAGTGATTGTTGTACTCAGACAATCTGAGTACAAGCTCAACGATTGAGATCTTCTCACTTAATTTGTAGGCTAGAAAACTCGTCAGAGGTCTCATACCTCTTGACGTGGGCACGAGCCTGAAATCCCAGTTTCAGCTCTTGGAACATCTCACATGTTCTACGACATTTCAAAAATGTCTTCGGTGCCTCAATTCTAAACCATTTAACATTACCGAACTATCATGTAGTCATCAAAACGTGTATGTCAGATGTTCGCAACATCCACAGACCACGTTCGAGGTCCAGCACACCGAGCGGTGCATTAAGGACATAAGCCTTCTACTGTCCGCATAATTGCTACTGTCAACTTTCAACTATTTTCTCTAGGAACATATCTAAAACAGTAGAACTAAAGCGCGAGCTATGACATAATTTGCAAAGGGTTTTGACTATGTTCAGGATAATTAAGTTCATCTAATGAACTCCCACTCAGATAGACATCCCTCTAGTCATCTAAGTGATTGCATGATCCGAGTCAACTAGGACGTGTCCGATCATCACGTGAGACGGACTAGTCATCATCGGTGAACATCTTCATGTTGATCGTATCTACTATACGAATCATGCTCGACCTTTCGGTCTCTTGTGTTCTGAGGCCATGTCTGTACATGCTAGGCTCGTCAAGTCAACCTAAGTGTTTCGCGTGTGTAAATCTGGCTTACACCCATTGTATGTGAACGTTAGAATCTATCACACCCGATCATCACGTGGTGCTTCGAAACGACGAACTTTCGCAATGGTGCACAGTTAGGGGGAACACTTTCTTTGAAATTTTAATGAGGGATCATCTTATTTACTACCGTCGTTCTAAGAAAATAAGATGCATAAACATGATAAACATCACATGCAATCAAAAAGTGACATGATATGGCCAATATCATTTTGCTCCTTTTGATCTCCATCTTCGGGGCTCCATGATCATCATCGTCACCGGCATGACACCATGATCTCCATCATCATGACTCCATGAAGTTGTCTCGCCAACTTATTACTTCTACTACTATGGCTACCGGTTAGCAATAAAGTAAAGTAATTACATGGCGTTGTTCAATGACACGCAGGTCATACAATAAATAAAGACAACTCCTATGGCTCCTGCCGGTTGTCATACTCATCGACATGCAAGTCGTGATTCCTATTACAAGAACATGATCAATCTCATACATCACTTATCATTCATCACATTCTTCTTGGCCATATCACATCACATAGCATACCCTGCAAAAACAAGTTAGACGTCCTCTAATTGTTGTTTGCATGTTTTACGTGGCTGCTATGGGTTTCTAGCAAGAACGTTTCTTACCTACGCAAAACCACAATGTGATATGCCAATTGCTATTTACCCTTCATAAGGACCCTTTTCATCGAATCCGTTCCGACTAAAGTGGGAGAGACTGGCACCCGCTAGCCACCTTATGCACCAACTGCATGTCAGTCGGTGGAACCTGTCTCACGTAAGAGTACGTGTAAGGTCGGTCCGGGCCGCTTCATCCCACAATACCGTCGAAACAAGATTGGACTAGTAACGGTAAGCATATTGAACAAAATCAACGCCCACAACTACTTTGTGTGCTACTCGTGCAAAGAATCTACGCAATAGACCTAGCTCATGATTCCACTATTGAGGAACGTAGCAGAAATTCAAAATTTTCTACGCATCACCAAGATCAATCTATGGAGTAATCTAGCAACGAGAGAGAGGAGAGTGCATCGACATACCCTTGTAGATCGCTAAGCGGAAGCGTTCAAGGGAACGGGGTTGAGGGAGTCGTACTCGTCGTGATCCAAATCACCGGAGATCCTAGTTCCGAACGGACGGCACCTCTGCGTTCAACACACATACAGCCCGGGGACGTCTCCTCCTTCTTGATATAGCAAGGGGAGAGGAGAAGTTGAGGGAGAGCTCTGGCAGCACGACGGCGTGGTGGTGGAGCTTGCAGTTCTCCGGCAGGGCTTTGCCAAGCACTACGGAGGAGGAGGAGGTGTTGGGGAGGGAGAGGGTTGCGCCAGGGGCAAGGGTGAAGCTCCCATGCGCCTCCCCACTATATATAGGGGTGGAGGGGGCTGGTTTCTTTCCCTCCTATGTCCATTGGGTCGTTGGCAAAGGTGGGAGGAAAGAAATCCCATCATTTCCTTCCCCACCGATTGTTATCCCCCCTTTTTAGGGATCTTGATCTTATCCCTTCGGGATATGATCTTATTCCTTCTAAGGGGGGATCTTGATGCGCCTTGACGAAGGGTGTGGGCCCTTGCCCCCACTACCCACGTTCATGTGGGTCCCCCCATGCTGGTGGGCCCCACTCCAGAACCTTATAGAACCTTCCCGGTACAATACCGAAAAATCCAAAACATTTTCCAGTGGCCAAAATAGGACTTCCCATATATAAATCTTTACCTCCGGACCATTCCGGAACTCCTCGTGACGTCCGAGATCTCATCCGGGACTCCGAACAACATTCGGTAACTGCACACCAATTCCCATAACAACTCTAGCGTCACCGAACCTTAAATGTGTAGACCCTGCGGGTTCGGGAATCATGCAGACATGACCGAGACAGCTCTCTGGCCAATAACCAACAGCGGGATCTGGATACCCATGTTGGCTCCCACATGTTCCACGATGATCTCATCGGATGAACCACGATGTCAAGGATTCAAGCAATCCCGTATACAATTCCCTTTGTCTAGCGGTATTGTACTTGCCTGAGATTCGATCGTCGGTAGGCCGATACCTTGTTCAATCTCGTTACTGACAAGTCTCTTTACTCGTTCCATAACACATCATCCCGTGATCAACCCCTTGGTCACATTGTGCACATTATGATGATGTCCTACCGAGTGGGCCCGGAGATACCTCTCCGTCAACCGGAGTGACAAATCCCAGTCTCGATTCGTGACAACCCAACAGACACTTTCGGAGATACCTGTAGTGCACCTTTATAGCCACCCTATTACATTGTGATGTTTGGTACACCCAAAGCATTCCTACGGTATTCGGGAGTTGCACAATCTCATGGTCTAAGGAAATGATACTTGACATTAGAAAAGCTTTAGTATACGAACTACACAATCTTTGTTCTAGGCTTAGGATTGGGTCTTGTCCATCACATCATTATCCTAATGATGTGATCCCGTTATCAACGACATCCAATGTCCATGGTCAGGAAACCGTAACCATCTATTGATCAACGAGCTAGTTATCTAGAGGCTTACTAGGGACTTGGTGTTGTCTATGTACCCACACATGTATCTGAGTTTCCTATCAGTACAATTATAGCATGGATAATAAACGATTATCATGAACAAGGAAATATAATAATAATAACTAATTTATTATTGCCTCTAGGGCATATTTCCAACATCAATAACTATGTAAATCACTTCGGGACCCCAAAACGGTGGGTAATAGTCCACAAAACGGGTCAGAATTGGCCAAAACTATGAGCGTTAACGACGGACACGTAAACGCTCCCCAGGCATCGTCAATCGTAGAAATTAAACTAGGACCCCAAAACGGTGAGTAATAGTCCATGAAACGGACCAGAATTGGCCAAAATTGTGAGTGTTGTTGAGCGACACTTAAACATACCCTGGGATATCACTTCGGGGCCCCAAAACTATGAGTAATAGTCCATGAAACAGGATCGGCCAAAAAGTGCCAGTGTTGATGCCCGACATGTAAGTGCACCTTGGGGTTCAACAACTATGTAAATCACTTCGGGACCCAAAAATGGTGGGTAATAGTCCACGGAACGGGTCAGAATTGGCCAAAACTATGAGCGTTAACGACGGACATGTAAGCGCTCCCAGGGCATCGTCAATCGTAGAAATTGCACTGGGACCCCAAAACGGTGAGTAATAGTCCACGAAACGGACCAGAATTGGCCAAAATTTTGAGTGTTGTTGACCGACACTTAAACGTACCCAGGGGTTTGTCAATCGTGGATATCACTTCGGGGGCCCAAATATGAGTAATAGTCCAAGAAACGGGCCAGATTCGGCCAAACTATGAGTCTTGACGACCAACACGTCAGCACGTATTGGGGTTCGACAACCATGGAAATTGCTTTGTGACCCCAAAACGGTGAGTAATAGTCCACAAAACGGGTCAGAATCGACAAAATCGCAAGTGCTGATGACAGACACAAAAATGCACCCCGAGGTTCGTTAATAGTGGAAATCACTCCGGGACCCCAAAACTGTGAGTAATAGTCCATGAAACGGGCCAGAATCGGCCAAAAAGTGAGAGTGTTGTTGACCGACACGTAAGCGCACCTTGGGGTTCAACAACTATGTAAATCACTTCGGGACCCCAAAACGGTGGCTAATAGTCCATGAAACGGGTCAGAATTGGCCAAAACTGTGAGCGTTAATGACGGACACGTAATTGCTCCCCGGGCATCGTCAATCATAGAAATTGCAGTGGGACCCCAAAATGGTGAGTAATAGTCCACGAAACGGAGCAGAATTGGCCAAAATTGTGAGTGTTGTTGAGCGACACTTAAACATACCCCGGGGTTCATCAATCGTGGATATCACTTCGGGGCCCCAAAACTGAGTAATAGTCCAAGAAACGGGCCAGATTCTGCCAAACTGCGAGTCTTGACGACCAACACGTAAGCACACCTTGGGGTTCGACAACCATGGAAATCGCTTTGGGACCCCAAAACGGTGAGTAATAGTCCACAAAACGGGTCAGAATGAAAAAAAACCGCGAGTGCTGATGACCGACACAAAAACGTACCCGGGGTTCCTTAATAGTAGAAATCACTCCGGGACCCCAAAACTATGAGTAATAGTCCATGAAACGGGCTACAATCGGCCAAAAAGTGCGAGTGTTGATGACCGACACGTAAGCGCACATTGGGGTTCAACAACTATGTAAATCACTTCGGGACCCTAAAACGGTGGGTAATAGTCCATGAAACGGGTCAGATTTGGCCAAAACTGTGAGCATTAACGACAGATATGTAAGCGCTCCCCAGGCATCGTCAATCGTAGAAATTGCACTGGGACCCCAAAACGTTGAGTAATAGTCTACGAAACGGACCAGAATTGGCCAAAATTGTGAGTGTTGTTGACCGACACTTAATCGTACCCCAGGGTTCGTCAATCGTGGATATCACTTCGGGGGCCCAAAACTGAGTAATAGTCCAAGAAATGGGCCTGATTCTGCCAAACTGCGAGTCTTGACGACCAACACGTAAGCACACCTTGGGGTTCGACAACCATGGAAATCGCTTTGGGACCCCCAAACGGTGACTAATCTTCCACAAAACGGGTCAGAATGGACAAAAACCGCAGTTGCCGATGACAGACACGAAAACGCACCCCGGGGTTCGTTAATAGTGGAAATCACTCCGGGACCCCAAAACTGTGAGTAATAGTCCATGAAATGGGCCAGAATCGGCCAAAAAGTGTGAGTGTGTATGAACACGTAAGCGCACCTTGGGGTTCAACAACAATGGAAATCGATTAGGGACCCCTAAACAGTGAGTAATAGTCCACAAAACTGGCTAGAATTGGCCAAAGCTACGAGTGTTGATGACTGACATGTAAGCGCACCCCGGGGATCGTCAATCGTGGAAATCGCACTGGGACCCCAAAACGGTGAGTAATAGTCCACGAAATGGACCATAATTGGCGAAAATTGTGAGTGTTGATGATCGACACTTGAACGCACCCCGGGGTTAGTCAATCGTGGAAATCACTTTGGGGGCCCAAAACTGAGTAATAGTCCAAGAAACGGGCCAGAATCGGCCAAAACTATGAGTCTTGACGACCAACACGTAAGCACATCTTGGGGGTTCGACAACCAGGGAAATCGCTTTGCGACCCCAAAACAGTGAATAATAGTCCACAAAATGGGTCAGAATGGACAAAAAACGGGAGTGCTGATGACAGACACGAAAACGCACCCTGGGGTTCATTAATAGTGGAAATCACTTCGGGACCCCAAAACTGTGAGTAATAGTCCATGAAACGGGCCAGAATCAGCCAAAAAGTGCGAGTGTTGTTGACCAACACGTAAGCGCACCCTGGGGTTCAACAACTATGTAAATCACTTCGGGACCCCAAAACGGTGGGTAATAGTCCACGTAACGGGTCAGAATTGGCCAAAACTATGAGCATTAACGACAGACACGTAAACGCTCCCCGGGCATTGTCAATCATAGAAATCGCACTGGGACCCCAAAACGGTGAGTAATAGTGCACGAGACGGACCAGAATTGGCCAAAATTATGAGTGTTGTTGAACGACACTTAAACGTACCCCGGGGTTCGTCAATCGTGGATATCACTTCGGGGCCCCAAAACTGAGTAATAGTCCAAGAAACAGGCCAGATTCTGCCAAACTGCGAGTCTTGACGAGCAACACGTAAGCACACCTTGGGGTTCGACAACCATGGAAATCGCTTTGGGACCCCAAAACGGTGAGTAATAGTCCACAAAACGGGTCAGAATGGACAAAAGCCGCAGTTTCTGATGACAGACACGAAAACGCACCCCGGGGTTCATTAATAGTGGAAATCACTCCAGGACCCCAAAACTGTGAGTAATAGTCCATGAAATGGGCCAGAATCGGCCAAAAAGTGTGAGTGTTGATGACCGACACGTAAGCGCACTTTGGGTTCAATAACAATGGAAATCGCTTAGGGACGCCTAAACAGTGAGTAATAGTCCACGAAACGGGCTAGAATTGGCCAAAGCTACGAGTGTTGATGACCGACATGTAAGCGCACCCCGTGGATCGTCAATCGTGGAAATCGCACTGGGACCCCAAAACGATGAGTAATAGTCCACGAAATGGACCATAATTGGCAAAAATTGTGAGTGTTGATGACCGACACTTAAACGCACCCCGGGGTTCGTCAATCGTGTAAATCACTTCGGGGCCCCAAAACTGAGTAATAGTCCAAGAAACGGGCCAGAATCGGCCAAAACTATGAGTCTTGACAACCAACACATAAGCACATCTTGGGGGTTCGACAACCAGGGAAATCGCTTTGGGACCCCAAAACGGTGAGTAATAGTCCACAAAATGGGTCAGAATGGACAAAAAACGGGAGTGTTGATGACAGACACGAAAATGCACCCCGGGGTTCGTTAATAGTGGAAATCACTCCGCGACCCCAAAACCGTGAGTAATAGTCCATGAAACGGGCCAGAATTGGCCAAAAAGTGCGAGTGTTGTTTACCAACACGTAAGCGCACCCTGGGGTTCAACAACTATGTAAATCACTTCGGGACCCCAAAACGGTGGGTAATAATCCACGAAACGGGTCAGAATTTGCCAAAACTGTGAACATTAACGACGGACACGTAAACGCTCAACGGGCATCGTCAATCGTAGAAATTGCACTAGGACCCCAAAACGGTGAGTAATAGTCCACGAAACGGACCAGAATTGGCCAAAATTGTGAGTGTTGTTGAGCGACACTTAAACGTACCCCGAGGTTCGTCAATCGTGGATATCACTTCGGGGCCCCAAAACTGAGTAATAGTCCAAGACACGGGCCAGATTCTGCCAAACTGCGAGTCTTGACGACCAACACGTAAGCACACCTTGGGGTTCGACAACCATCGAAATCGCTTTGGGACCCCAAAACGGTGAGTAATAGTCCACAGAATAGGTCAGAATGGACAAAAACTGCGTGTGCTGATGACCGACACAAAAACGCACCCGGGGTTCGTTAATAATGGATATCACTTCGGGGCCCCAAAACTGTGAGTAATAGTCCATGAATCAGGCCAAAATCGGCCAAAAAGTGCCAGTGTTGATGACCGACACGTAAGCGCACCTTGGGGTTGAACAACTACGTAAATCACTTCGGGACCCCAAAACGGTGGGTAGTAGTCCACGAAACGGGTCAGAATTGGCCAAAACTGTGAGCGTTAATGACGGATTTGTAAGCGCTCCCCGGGCATCGTCAATCGTAGAAATCGCACTGGGACCCAAAACGATGAGTAATAGTCCACGAAACTGTCCATAATTGGCCAAAATTGTGAGTGTTATTGACCGACACTTAAACGTACCCCGGGGTTCATCAATCGTGTATATCACTTCGGGGCCACAAAACAGTGAGTAATACTCCACAAAATTGGCCAGAATCGACAAAAATCTTGAGTGCTGATGACAGACATGAAAATGCACCCCGGGGTTCGTTAATAGTGGAAATCACTCCGGGACCCCGAAACTGTGAGTAATAGTCCATGAAATGGGCCAGAATCGGCCAAAAAGTGCGAGTGTTGATGACCGACACGTAAGCGCACCTTGGGGTTCAACAACTATGTAAATCACTTCGGGACCCCAAAACGGTGGGTAATAGTCCATGAAACGGGTCAGAATTGGCCAAAACTGTGAGCGTTAACGACGGACATGTAAGCGCTCCCCGGGCATCGTCAATCATAGAAATCGCACTAGGACCCCAAAACGGTGAGTAATAGTCCACGAAACGGACCAGAATTGGCCAAAATTGTGAGTGTTGTTGACCGACACTTAAACATACCCCAGGGTTCGTAAATCGTGGATATCACTTCGGGGCCCCAAAACTGCTTAATAGTCCTAGAAGCGGGCCAGATTCGGCCAAACTATGAGTCTTGACGACCAACACGTAAGCACATCTTGGGGTTCGACAACCATGTAAACCCCTTTGGGACCCCAAAACGGTGAATAATAGTCCACAAAACGGGTCAGAATCGACATAAAATGCGAGTGCTGATGACAGACACGAAAACGCACCTCGGGGTTCGTTAATAGTGGAAATCACTCCGGGACCCCAAAACTGTGAGTAATAGTCCATGAAACTGGCCAGAATCGGCCAAAAAGTGCGAGTGTTGTTGACCGACACGTAAGCGCACCTTGGGGTTCAACAACTATGTAAATCACTTTGGGACCCCAAAACGGTGGGTAATAGTCCACGAAACGGGTTAGAATTGGCCAAAACTGTGAGCATTAACGACGGACACGTAAATGCTCCCCGGGTATCGTCAATCGTAGAAATCGCGTTGGGACCCCAAAACGGTGAGTAATAATCCATGAAACGGACCAGAATTGGACAAAATTGCGATTGTTGTTGACCGACACTTAAACGTACCCCGGGGTTCGTCAATCGTGGATATCACTTCAGGGGCCCAAAACTGAGTAATAGTCCAAGAAACGGGCCAGATTCTACCAAACTGCGAGTCTTGACGACCAACACGTAAGCACACCTTGGGGTTCAACAACCATGGAAATCGCTTTGGGACCCCAAAACGGTGAGTAATAGTCCACAAACCGGGTCAGAATGGACAAAAATCGCGAGTGCTGATGACCGACACGAAAACGCCACCCGAGGTTCGTTAATAGTGGAAATCACTCCGGGACCCCAAAACTGTGAGTAATAGTCCATCAAAAAGGCCAGAATCGGCCAAAAAGTGTGAGTGTTGATGACTGACACGTAAGGGCACCTTGGCGTTCAACAACTATGTAAATCACTTTGGGACCCCAAAACGGTGGGTAGTAGTCCACGAAACGGGTCAGAATTGGCCAAAACTGTGAGCATTAACGACGGAGACGTAAACGCTCCCCGGGCATCGTCAATCGTACAAATCGTACTGGGACCCCAAAACGGTGAGTAGTAGTCCATGAAACAGACCAGAATTGGCCAAAATTGTGAGTGTTGTTGACCGACACTTAAACGTACCCCGGGGTTCGTCAATCATGGATATCACTTTGGGGCCCCAAAACTGAGTAATAGTCCAAGAAACGGGCCAGATTCTGCTAAACTGCGTGTCTTGACGACCAACACGTAAGCACACCTTGGGGTTCGACAACCATGGAAATCGCTTTGGGACCCCCAAACAGTGACTAATAGTCCACAAAACGGGTCAGAATGGACAAAAACCGCAGTTGCCGATGACAGACACGAAAACGCACCCCGGGGTTCGTTAATAGTGGAAATCACTCCGAGACCCCAAAACTGTGAGTAATAGTCCATGAAACGGGCCAGAATCGGCCAAAAAGTGTGAGTGTTGATGACCGACACGTAAGCGCACCTTGGGGTGTAACAACAATGGAAATCGCTTAGGGACCCCGAAACAGTGAGTAATAGTCCATGAAACGGGCTAGAATTGGCCAAAGCTACAAGTGTTGATGACCGACATGTAAGCGCACCCAAGCGATCGTCAATCGTGGAAATCGCATTGGGACACCAAAACGGTGAGTAATAGTCCACGAAATGGACCATAATTGGCCAAAATTGTGAGTGTTGATGACCGACACTTAAACGCACCCCGGGGTTCGTCAATCGTGGAAATCACTTCGGGGCCCCAAAACTGAGTAATAGTCCAAGAAATGGGCCAGATTCTGCCAAACTGCGAGTCTTGACGACCAACACGTAAGCACACCTTGGGGTTTGACAACCATGGAAATCGCTTTGGGACCCCCAAATGGTGAGTAATAGTCCACAAAACGGGTCAGAATGGACAAAAACCGCAGTTGCTGATGACAGACACGAAAACGCACCCCGAGGTTCGTTAATAGTGGAAATCACTCTGGGACCCCAAAACTATGAGTCTTGATGACCAACACGTAAGCACATCTAGGGGGTTCGACAACCAAGGAAATCGCTTTGGGACCCCCAAACGGTGACTAATAGTCCACAAAATGGGTCAAAATGGACAAAAACCGCGAGAGCTGATGACAGACACGAAAACACACCCGGGGGTTCGTTAATAGTGGAAATCACACCGGGACCCCAAAACTGTGAGTAATAGTCCATGAAACGGGCCAGAATCGGCCAAAAAGTGTGAGTGTTGATGACCGACACGTAAGCGCACCTTGGGGTGTAACAACAATGGAAATCGCTTAGGGACCCCGAAACAGTGAGTAATAGTCCATGAAACGGGCTAGAATTGGCCAAAGCTACAAGTGTTGATGACCGACATGTAAGCGCACCCCAGCGATCGTCAATCGTGGAAATCGCATTGGGACACCAAAACGGTGAGTAATAGTCCACGAAATTGACCATAATTGGCCAAAATTGTGAGTGTTGATGACCGACACTTAAACGCACCCCGGGGTTCGTCAATCGTGGAAATCACTTCGGGGCCCCAAAACTGAGTAATAGTCCAAGAAACGGGCCAGATTCTGCCAAACTGCGAGTCTTGACGACCAACACGTAAGCACACCTTGGGGTTTGACAACCATGGAAATCGCTTTGGGACCCCCAAACGGTGAGTAATAGTCCACAAAACGGGTCAGAATGGACAAAAACCGCAGTTGCCGATGACAGACACAAAAACGCACCCCGAGGTTCGTTAATAGTGGAAATCACTCTGGGACCCCAAAACTATGAGTCTTGATGACCAACACGTAAGCACATCTTGGGGGTTCGACAACCAAGAAAATCGCTTTGGGACCCCCAAACGGTGAGTAATAGTCCACAAAATGGGTCAAAATGGACAAAAACCGTGACAGCTGATGACAGACACGAAAACGCACCCGGGGGTTCGTTAATAGTGGAAATCACACCGGGACCCCAAAACTGTGAGTAATAGTCCATGAAACGGGCCAGAATCAGCCAAAAAGTGTGAGTGTTGATGACCGACACGTAAGCGCACCTTGGGGTGTAACAACAATGGAAATCGCTTAGGGACCCCGAAACAGTGAGTAATAGTCCATGAAACGGGCTAGAATTGGCCAAAGCTACAAGTGTTGATGACCGACATGTAAGCGCACCCCAGCGATCGTCAATCGTGGAAATCGCATTGGGACACCAAAACGGTGAGTAATAGTCCACAAAATGGACCATAATTGGCCAAAATTGTGAGTGTTGATGACCGACACTTAAACGCACCCCGGGGTTCGTCAATCGTGGAAATCACTTCGGGGCCCCAAAACTGAGTAATAGTCCAAGAAACGGGCCAGATTCTGCCAAACTGCGAGTCTTGACGACCAACACGTAAGCACACCTTGGGGTTTGACAACCATGGAAATCGCTTTGGGACCCCCAAACGGTGAGTAATAGTCCACAAAACGGGTCAGAATGGACAAAAACCGCAGTTGCCGATGACAGACACGAAAACGCACCCCGAGGTTCGTTAATAGTGGAAATCATACCGGGACCCCAAAACTATGAGTCTTGATGACCAACACGTAAGCACATCTTGGGGGTTCGACAACCAAGGAAATCGCTTTGGGACCCCCAAACGGTGAGTAATAGTCCGCAAAATGGGTCAGAATCGACAAAAATCGCGAGTGCTGATGACAGACACGAAAATGCACCCCGGGGTTCGTTAATAGTGGAAATCACTCCGGGACCCCAAAACTGTGAGTAATAGTCCATGAAACGGGCCAGAATCAACCAAAAGTGCGAGTGTTGATGACCGACACATAAGCGCACCTTGGGGTTGAACAATAATGGAAATCGCTTAGGGACCCCGAAACAGTGAGTAATAGTCCACGAAACGGACCAGAATTGGCTAAAACTGTGAGTGTTGATGACCGACACTTAAATGCACCCCGAGGTTTGTCAATCCTGGAAATCACTTCGGAGCCCCAAAACTGAGTAATAGTCCAAGTAACGGGCCAGAATTGGCCCAAACTATGAGTCTTGACGACCAACACGTAAGCACATCTTGGGGTTCGACAACCATGGAAATTGCTTTGGGACCCCAAAACAGTGAGTAATAGTCCACAAAACGGGCCAGAATCGACAAAAATCGCGAGTGCTGATGACAGACACGAAAACGCACCCCGGGGTTTGTTACTAGTGGAAATCACTCCGGGACCCCAAAACTGTGAGTAATAGTCCATGAAACAGGCCAGAATCGGCAAAAAAGTGCGAGTGTTGATGACCGACACGTAATCGCACCTTGGGGTTCAACAACTATGTAAATCACTTTGGGACCCCAAAACGGTGGGTAATAGTCCACGAAACGGGTCAGAATTGGCCAAAACTGTGAGCGTTAACGACGGACATGTAAGCGCTCCCCGGGCATCGTCAATCGTAGAAATCGCACTGGGACCCCAAAACGGTGAGTAATAGTCCACGAAACAGACCAGAATTGGCCAAAATTGTGAGTGTTGTTGACCGAAACTTAAACGTACCCCGCGGTTCGTAAATCATGGATATCACTTCGGGGCCCCAAAACTGAGTAATAGTCCTAAAAATGGGCCAGATTCGGCCAAACTATGAGTCTTCACGACCAACACGTAAGCACATCTTGGGGTTCGACAGCCATGCAAATCGTTTTGGGACCCCAAAACGGTGAGTAATAGTCCACAAAACGGGTCAGAATCGACATAAATCACGAGTGCTGATGACAGACACGAAAACGCACCCCGGGGTTCGTTAATAGTGGAAATCACACCGGGACCCCAAAACTGTGACTAATAGTCCATGAAACGGGCCAGAATCGGCCAAAAAGTGCGAGTGTTGATGACCGACACGTAAGCGCACCTTGGGGTTCAACAACCATGGAAATCGCTTTGGGACCCAAAAACTATGAGTAATAGTTCACAAAAAGGGTCAGAATCGACAAAAACCGCGAGTGCTGATG
>NC_057807.1:4430579-4431496 GCF_018294505.1 Triticum aestivum
AATAGTGGAAATCACACCGGGACCCCAAAACTGTGAGTCTTGATGACCAACACGTAAGCACATCTTGGGGGTTCGACAAGCAAGGAAATCGCTTTGGGACCCCCAAACGGTGAGTAATAGTCCACAAAATGGGTCAGAATCGACAAAAATCGCGAGTGCTGATGACAGACACGAAAATGCACCCCGGGGTTCGTTAATAGTGGAAATCACTCCGGGACCCCAAAACTGTGAGTAATAGTCCATGAAACGGGCCAGAATCAGCCAAAAAGTGTGAGTGTTGATGACCGACACGTAAGCGCAATTTGGGGTTGAACAACAATGGAAATCGCTTAGGGACCCCGAACAGTGAGTAATAGTCCACGAAACGGGCCAGAATTGGCTAAAACTGTGAGTGCTGATGACCGACACTTAAATGCACCCCGAGGTTTGTCAATCCTGGAAATCACTTCGGAGCCCCAAAACTGAGTAATAGTCCAAGAAACGGGCCAGAATTGGCCCAAACTATGAGTCTTGACGACCAGCACATAAGCACATCTTGGGGTTCGACAACCATGGAAATTGCTTTGGGACCCCAAAACAGTGAGTAATAGTCCACAAAACGGGCCAGAATCGACAAAAATCGTGAGTGCTGATGATAGACTCGAAAACGCACCCCGGGGTTTGTTACTAGTGGAAATCACTCCGGGACCCCAAAACTGTGAGTAATAGTCCATGAAACAGGCCAGAATCGGCCAAAAAGTGCGAGTGTTTTTGACCGACACATAATCTCACCTTGGGGTTCAACAACTATGTAAATCACTTCGGGACCCCAAAACGGTGGGTAATAGTCCACAAAACGGGTCAGAATTGGCCAAAACTATGAGCGTTAACGACGGACATGTAAGCGCTCCCCGGGCATCGTCAATCGTAGAAATCGC
>NC_057807.1:4431656-4434264 GCF_018294505.1 Triticum aestivum
TTGGTTAATAGTGGAAATCACTCCGGGACCCCAAAACTATGAGTAATAGTCCATGAAACGGGCCAGGATCGGCCAAAAAGTGCGAGTGTTGATGACCGACACGTAAGCGCACCTTGGGGTTTGACAACCATGGAAATCGCTTTGGGACCCAAAAATGGTGAGTAATAGTCCACAAAAAGGGTCATAATTGGCCAAAACTGTGAGCGTTAACGACGGACACGTAAATGCTCCCCGGGTATCGTTAATCGTAGAAATCGCATTGGGACCCCAAAACGGTGAGTAATAGTCCATGAAACGGACCAGAATTGGCCAAAATTGTGAGTGTTGTTGACCGACACTTAAACGTACCCCGGGGTTCGTCAATCGTGGATATCACTTCGGGTGCCCAAAACTGAGTAATAGTCCAAGAAACGGGCCAGATTCTGCCAAATTGCGAGTCTTGACGACTAACACGTAAGCACACCTTGCGGTTTGACCACCATGGAAATCGCTTTGGGACCCCAAAACGGTGAGTAATAGTCCACAAAACATGTCAGAATGGACAAAAACCGCGAGTGCTGATGACCGACACGAAAACGCACCCCGGGGGTCGTTAATAGTGGAAATCACTCCGGGACCCCAAAACTGTGAGTAAAAGTCCATGAAACGGGCCAGAATCGGCCAAAAAGTGCGAGTGTTGATGACCGACACGTAAGCGCACCTTGGGGTTGAACAACAATGGAAATCTCTTAGGGAACCCGAAGCAGTGAGTAATAGTCCACGAAACGGGCTAGAATTGGCCAAAACTACGAGTGTTGATGACCGACATGTAAGCGCACCCCGGGGATCATCAATCGTGAAAATGGCATCGGGACCCCAAAACGGTGAGTAATAGTCCATGAAATGGACCAGAATTGGCCAAAATTGTGAGTGTTGATGACCGACACTTAAACGCACCCCTGGGTTTGTCAATCGTGGAAATCACTTTGGGCCCCAAAACTGAGTAATAGTCAAAGAAACGAGCCAGAATCGGCCCAAACTATGAGTCTTGAAGACCAACACGTAAGCACATGTTGGGGTTCGACAATCATGGAAATCGCTTTCGGACTCCAAAACGGTGAGTAATAGTCCATAATATGGGCCAGAATCGACAAAAATCGCGAGTGCTGATGGCAGACACGAAAACGCACCCCGGGGTTCGTTAATAGTGGAAATCACTTCGGGACCCCAAAACTGTGAGTAATAATCCATGAAATGGGCCAGAATCGGCCAAAAAGTGCGAGTGTTGTTTACTGACATGTAAGCGCACCTTGGGTTCAACAACTATGTAAATCACTTAGGGACCCCAAAACGGTGGGTAATAGTCCATGAAACGGGTCAGAATTGGCCAAAACTGTGAGCGTTAACGACGGACACGTAAATGCTCCCCGGGCATCGTCAATCCTAGATTTCGCATTGGGACCCCAAAACGGTGAGTAATAGTCCACGAAACGGACCAGAATTGGCCAAAATTGTGAGTGTTGTTGACCGACACTTAAACGTACCCCGGGGTTCGTCAATCATGGATATCACTTCGGGGCCCCAAAACTGAGTAATAGTCCAAGAAACGGGCCAGATTCTACCAAACTGCGAGTCTTGACGACCAACACATAAGCACACCTTGCGGTTCGACCACCATGGAAATCGCTTTGGGACCCCAAAACGGTGAGTAATAGTCCACAAAACGGGTCAGAATGGACAAAAATCGCGAGTGCTGACGACCGACACGAAAACACACCCTGGGGTTCGTTAATAGTGGAAATCACTCCGGGACCCCAAAACTGTGAGTAATAGTCCATGGAACGGGCCAGAATCGGCCAAAAAGTGCGAGTGTTGATGACCGACACGTAAGCGCACCTTGGGGTTGAACAACAATGGAAATCGCTTAGGGACCCCGAAACAGTGAGTAATAGTCCACGAAACGGGCCAGAATTGACTAAAACTGTGAGTGTTGATGACCGACACTTAAATGCACCCCGAGGTTTGTCAATCCTGGAAATCACTTCGGAGCCCCAAAACTAAGTAATAGTCCAAGAAACGGGCCAGAATTGGCCCAAACTATGAGTCTTGATGACCAACACGTAAGCACATCTTGGGGTTCAACAACCATGGAAATTGCTTTGGGACCCCAAAACAGTGAGTAATAGTCCACAAAACGGGCCAGAATCGACAAAAATCGCGAGTGCTGATGATAGACACGAAAACGCACCCCGGGGTTTGTTACTAGTGGAAATCACTCCGGGACCCCAAAACTGTGAGTAATAGTCCATGAAACAGGCCAGAATCGGCCAAAAAGTGCGAGTGTTGATGACCGACACGTAATCTCACCTTGGGGTTCAACAACTATGTAAATCACTTCGGGACCCCAAAACGGTGGGTAATAGTCCACGAAACTGGTCAGAATTGGCCAAAACTATGAGCGTTAACGACGGACATGTAAGCGCTCCCCGGGCATCATCAATCGTAGAAATCGCACTCCGTGGTTCGTTAATAGTGGAAATCACTCCGGGACCCCAAAACTGTGAGTAATAGTCCATGAAACGGGCCAGAATCGGCCAAAAAGTGCGAGTGTTGATGACCGACACGTAAC
>NC_057807.1:4434513-4446669 GCF_018294505.1 Triticum aestivum
GGACCCAAAAACGGTGAGTAATAGTCCACAAAAAGGGTCAGAATTCGCCAAAACTGTGAGCGTTAACGACGGACACGTAAATGCTCCCCGGGTATCATTAATCGTAGAAATCGCATTGGGACCCCAAAACGGTGAGTAATAGTCCATGAAACGGACCAGAATTGGCAAACATTGTGAGTGTTGTTGACCGACACTTAAACGTACCCCGGGGTTCGTCAATCGTGGATATCACTTCGGGGGCCCAAAACTGAGTAATAGTCCAAGAAACGGGCCAGATTCTGCCAAACTGCGAGTCTTGACGACTAACACGTCAGCACACCTTGCGGTTCGACCACCATGGAAATCGCTTTGGGACCCCAAAACGGTGAGTAATAGTCCACAAATCGGGTCAGAATGGACAAAAACCTCGAGTGCTGATGACCGACACGAAAACGCACCCCGGGGTTCGTTAATAGTGGAAATCACTCCGGGACCCCAAAACTGTGAGTAAAATTCCATGAAACGGGCCAGAATCGGCCAAAAAGTGCGAGTGTTGATGACCAACACGTAAGCGCACCTTGGGGTTGAACAACAATGGAAATCTCTTAGGGAACCCAAAGCAGTGAGTAATAGTCCACGAAACGGGCTAGAATTGGCCAAAACTACGAGTGTTGATGACCGACATGTAAGCGCACCCCGGTGATCGTCAATCGTGAAAATGGCATCGGGACCCCAAAACGGTGAGTAATAGTCCATGAAATGGACCAGAATTGGCCAAAATTGTGAGTGTTGATGACCGACACTTAAACGCACCCCTGGGTTTGTCAATCGTGGAAATCACTTAGGGCCCCAAAACTGAGTAATAGTCCAAGAAACGAGCCAGAATCGGCCCAAACTATGAGTCTTGAAGACCAACACGTAAGCACATGTTGGGGTTCAACAACCATGGAAATTGCTTTGGGACCCCAAAACAGTGAGTAATAGTCCACAAAACGGGCCAGAATCGACAAAAATCGCGAGTGCTGATGACAGACACGAAAACGCACCCCAGGGTTCGTTAATAGTGGAAATCACTCCGGGACCCCAAAACTGTGAGTAATAGTCCATGAAACGGGCCAGAATCGGCCAAAAAGTGCGAGTGTTGTTGACCGACACGTAAGCGCACCTTGGGTTCAACAACTATGTAAATCACTTAGGGACCCCAAAACGGTGGGTAATAGTCCACGAAACGGGTCAGAATTGGCCAAAACTGTGAGCGTTAACGACGGACACGTAAATGCTCCCCGGGCATCGTCAATCCTAGATTTCGCATTGGGACCCCAAAACGGTGAGTAATAGTCCACGAAACGGACCAGAATTGGCCAAAATTGTGAGTATTCTTGACCGAAACTTAAACGTACCCCGGGGTTCGTAAATCGTGGATATCACTTTGGGGCCCCAAAACTGAGTAGTAGTCCTAAAAATGGGCCAGATTCGGCCAAACTATGAGTCTTGACGACCAACACGTAAGCACATCTTGGGGTTCGACAGCCATGTAAATCGTTTTGGGACCCCAAAACGGTGAGTAATAGTCCACAAAACGGGTCAGAATCGACAAAAACCGCGAGTGCTGATGACCGACACAAAAACGCACCCCGGGGTTCGTTAATAGTGGAAATCACTCCGGGACCCCAAAACTGTCAGTAATAGTCCATGAAACGGGCCAGAATCGGCCAAAAGGTGCGAGTGTTGTTGACCGACATGTAAGCGCACCTTGGGTTCAACAACTATGTAAATCACTTAGGGACCCCAAAATGGTGGGTAATAGTCCATGAAACGGGTCAGAATTGGCCAAAACTGTGAGCATTAACGACGGACACGTAAATGCTCCCCGGGCATCATCAATCGTAGATTTCGCATTGGGACCCCAAATCGGTGAGTAATAGTCCACGAAACGGACCAGAATTGGCCAAAATTGTGAGTGTTGTTAACCGACACTTAAACGTACCCCGGGGTTCGTCAATCGTGGATATCACTTCGGGGCCCCAAAACTGAGTAATTGTCCAACAAACGGGCCAGATTCTGCCAAACTGCGAGTCTTGACGACCAACACATAAGCACACCTTGCGGTTCGACCACCATGGAAATCGCTATGGGACCCCAAAACGGTGAGTAATAGTCCACAAAACGGGTCAGAATGGACAAAAATCGCGAGTGCTGATGACCGACACGAAAACGCACCCCGGGGTTCGTTAATAGTGGAAATCACTCCGGGACCCCAAAACTGTGAGTAATAGTCCATGAAAAGGGTCAGAATCGGCAAAAAAGTGCGAGTGTTGATGACCGACACGTAAGCGCACCTTGGGGTTGAACAACAATGGAAATCTCTTAGGGACCCCTAAACTGTGAGTAATAGTCCACGAAACGGGCCAGAATTGGCTAAAACTACGAGTGTTGATGACCGACATGTAAGTGCTCCCCGGGGACCGTCAATCGTGGAAATCGCACTGGGACCCCAAAACGGTGAGTAATAGTCCACGAAACGGACCAGAATTGGCCAAAATTGTGAGTATTCTTGACCGAAACTTAAACGTACCCCGGGGTTCGTAAATCGTGGATATCACTTCGGGGCCCCAAAACTGAGTAGTAGTCCTAAAAATGGGCCAGATTCGGCCAAACTATGAGTCTTGACGACCAACACGTAATCACATCTTGGGGTTCGACAGCCATGTAAATCGTTTTGGGACCCCAAAACGGTGAGTAATAGTCCACAAAACGGGTCAGAATCGACATAAATCACGAGTGCTGATGACAGACACGAAAACGCACCCCAGGGTTCGTTAATAGTGGAAATCACTCCGGGACCCCAAAACTGTGAGTAATAGTCCATGAAACGGGCCAGAATCGGCCAAAAAGTGCGAGTGTTGTTGACCGACACGTAAGCGGCACCTTGGGGTTCAACAACAATTTAAATCACTTCGGGACCCCAAAACGGTGGGTAATAGTCCACGAAACGGGTCAGAATTGGCCAAAATTGTGAGCGTTAACGACGGACACGTAAATGCTCCCCGGGTATCGTTAATCGTAGAAATTGCATTGGGACCCCAAAACGGTGAGTAATAGTCCATGAAACGGACCAGAATTGGCCAAAATTTTGAGTGTTGTTGACCGACACTTAAACGTACCCCGGGGTTCGTCAATCATGGATATCACTTGGGGGCCCAAAACTGAGTAATAGTCCAAGAAACGGGCCAGATTCTGACAAACTGCGAGTCTTGACGACCAACACGTAAGCACACCTTGCGGTTCGACCACCATGGAAATCGCTTTGGGACCCCAAACGGTGAGTAATAGTCCACAAAACGGGTCAGAATGGACAAAAACCGCGAGTGCTGATGACCGACACAAAAACGCACCCTGGGGTTCGTTAATAGTGGAAATCACTCCGGGACCCCAAAACTGTCAGTAATAGTCCATGAAACGGGCCAGAATCGGCCAAAAAGTGCGAGTGTTGTTGACCGACATGTAAGCGCACCTTGGGTTCAACAACTATGTAAATCACTTAGGGACCCCAAAATGGTGGGTAATAGTCCATGAAACGGGTCAGAATTGGCCAAAACTATGAGCATTAACGACGGACACGTAAATGCTCCCCGGGCATCATCAATCGTAGATTTCGCATTGGGACCCCAAATCGGTGAGTAATAGTCCACGAAACGGACCAGAATTGGCCAAAATTGTGAGTGTTGTTAACCGACACTTAAACGTACCCCGGGGTTCGTCAATCGTGGATATCACTTCGGGGCCCCAAAACTGAGTAATTGTCCAAGAAACGGGCCAGATTCTGCCAAACTGCGAGTCTTGACGACCAACACATAAGCACACCTTGCGGTTCGACCACCATGGAAATCGCTATGGGACCCCAAAACGGTGAGTAATAGTCCACAAAACGGGTCAGAATGGACAAAAATCGCGAGTGCTGATGACCGACACGAAAACGCACCCCGGGGTTCGTTAATAGTGGAAATCACTCCGGGACCCCAAAACTGTGAGTAATAGTCCATGAAAAGGGCCAGAATCGGCAAAAAAGTGCGAGTGTTGATGACCGCCACGTAAGCGCACCTTGGGGTTGAACAACAATGGAAATCTCTTAGGGACCCCTAAACTGTGAGTAATAGTCCACGAAACGGGCCAGAATTGGCTAAAACTACGAGTGTTGATGACCGACATGTAAGTGCTCCCCGGGGACCGTCAATCGTGGAAATCGCACTGGGACCCCAAAACGGTGAG
Source organism: Triticum aestivum (assembly GCF_018294505.1). Lineage (NCBI taxonomy): Eukaryota > Viridiplantae > Streptophyta > Magnoliopsida > Poales > Poaceae > Triticum > Triticum aestivum. The sequence continues at coordinate 4,438,762 of NC_057807.1, forward strand.
TAATAGTCCACGAAACGGACCAGGATTGGCCAAAACTATGAGTGGTCATGACCGACACTTAAATGCACCCCGGGGTTCGTCAATCCTAGAAATCACTACGGGGCCCCAAATCTGATTAATAGTCCAAGAAACGGGCCAGAATTGGCCCAAACTATGTGTCTTGACGACCAACACGTAAGCACATCTTGGGGTTCGACAACCATGGAAATCGCTTTGGAACACCAAAACAGTGAGTAATAGTCCACAATACGGGTCAGAATGGACAAAAACCGCGAGTGCTGATGACCGACACGAAAACGCACCCCGGGGTTCGTTAATAGTGGAAATCACTCCGGGACCCCAAAACTGTGAGTAAAATTCCATGAAACGGTCCAGAATCGGCCAAAAAGTGCGAGTGTTGATGACCGACACGTAAGCGCACCTTGGGGTTGAACAACAATGGAAATCTCTTAGGGAAGCCGAAGCAGTGAGTAATAGTCCACGAAACGGGCTAGAATTGGCCAAAACTACGAGTGTTGATGACCGACATGTAAGCGCACCCCGGGGATCGTCAATCGTGAAAATGGCATCGGGACCCCAAAACGGTGAGTAATAGTCCATGAAATGGACCAGAATTGGCCAAAATTGTGAGTGTTGATGACCGACACTTAAACGCACCCCTGGGTTCGTAAATCGTGGATATCACTTCGGGGCCCCAAAACTGAGTAGTAGTCCTAAAAATGGGCCAGATTCGGCCAAACTATGAGTCTTGACGACCAACACGTAAGCACATCTTGGGGTTCGACAGCCATGTAAATCGTTTTGGGACCCCAAAACGGTGAGTAATAGTCCACAAAACGGGTCAGAATCGACATAAATCACGAGTGCTGATGACAGACACGAAAATGCACCCCGGGGTTCGTTAATAGTGGAAATCACTCCGGGACCCCAAAATTGTGAGTAATAGTCCATGAAACGGGCCAGAATCGGCCAAAAAGTGCGAGTGTTGTTGACCGACACGTAAGCGCACCTTGGGGTTCAACAACAATTTAAATCACTTCGGGACCCCAAAACGGTTGGTAATAGTCCACGAAACGGGTCAGAATTGGCCAAAACTGTGAGCGTTAACGACGGACACGTAAATGCTCCCCGGGTATCGTTAATCGTAGAAATTGCATTGGGACCCCAAAACGGTGAGTAATAGTCCATGAAACGGACCAGAATTGTCCAAAATTGTGAGTGTTGTTGACCGACACTTAAACGTACCCCGGGGTTCGTCAATCATGGATATCACTTCGGGGGCCGAAAACTGAGTAATAGTCCAAGAAACGGGCCAGATTCTGCCAAACTGCGAGTCTTGACGACCAACACGTAAGCACACCTTGCGGTTCGACCACCATGGAAATCGCTTTGGGACCCCAAAACGGTGAGTAATAGTCCACAAAACGGGTCAGAATGGACAAAAACCGCGAGTGCTGATGACCGACACAAAAACGCACCCCGGGGTTCGTTAATAGTGGAAATCACTCCGGGACCCCAAAACTGTCAGTAATAGTCCATGAAACGGGCCAGAATCGGCCAAAAAGTGCGAGTGTTGTTGACCGACATGTAAGCGCACCTTGGGTTCAACAACTATGTAAATCACTTAGGGACCCCAAAACGGTGGGTAATAGTCCATGAAACGGGTCAGAATTGGCCAAAACTGTGAGCGTTAACGACGGACACGTAAATGCTCCCCGGGCATCATCAATCGTAGATTTCGCATTGGGACCCCAAATCGGTGAGTAATAGTCCACGAAATGGACCACAATTGGCCAAAATTGTGAGTGTTGTTAACCGACACTTAAACGTACCCCGGGGTTCGTCAATCGTGGATATCACTTCGGGGCCCCAAAACTGAGTAATTGTCCAAGAAACGGGCCAGATTCTGCCAAACTGCGAGTCTTGACGACCAACACATAAGCACACCTTGCGGTTCGACCACCATGGAAATCGCTATGGGACCCCAAAACGGTGAGTAATAGTCCACAAAACGGGTCAGAATGGACAAAAATCGCGAGTGCTGATAACCGACACGAAAACGCACCCCGGGGTTCGTTAATAGTGGAAATCACTCCGGGACCCCAAAACTGTGAGTAATAGTCCATGAAATGGGCCAGAATCGGCAAAAAAGTGCGAGTGTTGATGACCGACACGTAAGCGCACCTTGGGGTTGAACAACAATGGAAATCTCTTAGGGACCCCTAAACTGTGAGTAATAGTCCACGAAACGGGCCAGAATTGGCTAAAACTACGAGTGTTGATGACCGACATGTAAGTTCTCCCCGGGGACCGTCAATCGTGGAAATCGCACTGGGACCCCAAAACGGTGAGTAATAGTCCACGAAACGGACCAGGATTGGCCAAAACTATGAGTGGTCATGACCGACACTTAAATGCACCCCGGGGTTCGTCAATCCTAGAAATCACTACGGGGCCCCAAATCTGATTAATAGTCCCAGAAACGGGCCAGAATTGGCCCAAACTATGAGTCTTGACGACCAACACGTAAGCACATCTTGGGGTTCGACAACCATGGAAATCGCTTTGGAACACCAAAACAGTGAGTAATAGTCCACAATACGGGTCAGAATTGACATAAATCGCGAGTGCTGATGACAGACACGAAAACGCACCCCGGGGTTCGTTAATAGTGGAAATCACTCCGGGACCCCAAAACTGTGAGTAAAATTCCATGAAACAGGCCAGAATCGGCCAAAAAGTGCGAGTGTTGTTGACCGACACGTAAGCGCACCTTGGGGTTCAACAACTATGTAAATCACTTAGGGACCCCAAAATGGTGGGAAATAATCCACGAAACGGGTCAAAATTGGCCAAAACTGTGAGCGTTAACGACGGACACGTAAACGCACCGCGGGGATCGTCAATCGTGAAAATGGCATCGGGACCCCAAAACGGTGAGTAATAGTCCATGAAACGGACCAGAATTGGCCAAAATTGTGAGTGTTGTTGACCGACAATTAAACGTACCCCGGGGTTCGTCAATCGTGGATATCACTTCGGGGGCCCAAAACTGAGTAATAGTCCAAGAAATGGGCCAGATTCTGCCAAACTACGAGTCTTGACGACTAACACGTAAGCACACCTTGCGGTTCGACCACCATGGAAATCGCTTTGGGACCCCAAAACGGTGAGTAATAGTCCACAAAACGGGTCAGAATGGACAAAAACCGCGAGTGCTGATGACCGACACGAAAACGCACGCCGGGGTTCGTTAATAGTGGAAATCACTCCGGGACCCCAAAACTGTGAGTAAAATTCCATGAAACGGGCCAGAATCGGCCAAAATGTGCGAGTGTTGATGACCGACACGTAAGCGCACCTTGGGGTTGAACAACAATGGAAATCTCTTAGGGAACCCGAAGCAGTGAGTAATAGTCCACGAAACGGGCTAGAATTGGCCAAAACTACGAGTGTTGATGACCGACATGTAAGCGCACCCCGGGGATCGTCAACCGTGAAAATGGCATCGGGGCCCCAAAACGCTGAGTAATAGTCCATGAAATGGACCATATTTGGCCAAAATTGTGAGTGTTGATGACCGACACTTAAACGCACCCCTGGGTTTGTCAATCGTGGAAATCACTTTGGGCCCCAAATCTGAGTAATAGTCCAAGAAACGAGCCAGAATCGGCCCAAACAATGAGTCTTGAAGACCAACACGTAAGCACATGTTGGGGTTCAACAACCATGGAAATTGCTTTGGGACCCCAAAACAGTGAGTAATAGTCCACAAAACGGGCCAGAATCGACAAAAATCGTGAGTGCTGATGACAGACACGAAAACGCACCCCGGGGTTCGTTACTAGTGGAAATCACTCCGGGACCCCAAAACTGTGAGTAATAGTCCATGAAACAGGCCAGAATCGGCCAAAAAGTGCGAGTGTTGATGACCGACACGTAATCGCACCTTGGGGTTCAACAACTATGTAAATCACTTCGGGACCCCAAAACGGTGGGTAATAGTCCACGAAATGGGTCAGAATTGGCCAAAACTGTGAGCGTTAACGACGGACATGTAAGCGCTCCCCGGGCATCTTCAATCGTAGAAATCGCACTGGGACCCCAAAACGGTGAGTAATAGTCCACGAAACGGACCAAAATTGGCCAAAATTGTGAGTATTCTTGACCGAAACTTAAACGTACCCCGGGGTTCGTAAATCGTGGATATCACTTCGGGGCCCCAAAATTGAGTAATAGTCCTAAAAATGGGCCAGATTCGGCCAATCTATGAGTCTTGACGACCAACACATAAGCACATCTTGGGGTTCGACAGCCATGTAAATTGTTTTGGGACCCCAAAACGGTGAGTAATAGTCCACAAAACGGGTCAGAATCGACATAAATCACGAGTGCTGATGACAGACACGAAAACGCACCCCGGGGTTCGTTAATAGTGGAAATCACTCCGGGAACCCAAAACTGTGAGTAATAGTCCATGAAACGGGCCAGAATCGGCCAAAAAGTGAGAGTGTTGTTGACCGACACGTAAGCGCACCTTGGGGTTCAACAACTATGTAAATCACTTCGGGACCCCAAAACGGTGGCTAATAGTCCATGAAACGGGTCAGAATTGGCCAAAACTGTGAGCGTTAATGACGGACACGTAATTGCTCCCCGGGCATCGTCAATCATAGAAATTGCACTGGGACCCCAAAATGGTGAGTAATAGTCCACGAAACGGAGCAGAATTGGCCAAAATTGTGAGTGTTGTTGAGCGACACTTAAACATACCCCGGGGTTCATCAATCATGGATATCACTTCGGGGCCCCAAAACTGAGTAATAGTCCAAGAAACGGGCCAGATTCTGCCAAAGTGCGAGTCTTGACGACCAACACATAGGCACACCTTGCGGTTCGACCACCATGGAAATCGCTATGGGACCCCAAAACGGTGATTAATAGTCCACAAAACGGGTCAGAATGGACAAAAATCGCGAGTGCTGATGACCGACACGAAAACGCACCCCGGGGTTCGTTAATACTAGAAATTACTCCGGGACCCCAAAACTGTGAGTAATAGTCCATGAAATGGGCCAGAATCGGCAAAAAAGTGCGAGTGTTGATGACCGACACGTAAGCGCACCTTGGGGTTGAACAACAATGGAAATCTCTTAGGGACCCCTAAACTGTGAGTAATAGTCCACGAAACGGGCCAGAATTGGCTAAAACTACGAGTGTTGATGACCGGCATGTAAGTGCTCCCCGGGGACCGTCAATCGTGGAAATCGCGCTGGGACCCCAAAACGGTGAGTAATAGTCCACGAAACGGAATAGGATTGGCCAAAACTATGAGTGGTCATGACCGACACTTAAATGCACCCCGGGGTTCGTCACTCCTAGAAATCACTACGGGGCCCCAAATCTGATTAATAGTCCAAGAAACGGGCCAGAATTGGCCCAAACTATGAGTCTTGACGACCAACACGTAAGCACATCTTGGGGTTCGACAACCATGGAAATCGCTTTGGAACCCCAAAACAGTGAGTAATACTCCACAAAATGGGCCAGAATCGACAAAAATCATGAGTGCTGATGACAGACATGAAAACGCACCCCGGGGTTCGTTAATAGTGGAAATCACTCCGGGACCCCGAAACTGTGAGTAATAGTCCATGAAACAGGCCAGAATCGGCCAAAAAGTGCGAGTGTTGATGACCGACACGTAATCGCACCTTGGGGTTCAACAACTATGTAAATCACTTCGGGACCCCAAAATGGTGGGTAATAGTCCATGAAACGGGTCAGAATTGGCCAAAACTGTGAGCGTTAACGACGGACATGTAAGCGCTCCCCGGGCATCGTCAATCATAGAAATCGCACTGGGACCCCAAAACGGTGAGTAATAGTCCACGATACGGACCAGAATTGGCCAAAATTGTGAGTGTTGTTGACCGACACTTAAACATACCCCAGGGTTCGTAATCGTGGATATCACTTCGGGGCCCCAAAACTGCTTAATAGTCCTAGAAGCGGGCCAGATTCGGCCAAACTATGAGTCTTGACGACCAACACGTAAGCACATCTTGGGGTTCGACAACCATGTAAACCGCTTTGGGACCCCAAAACGGTGAATAATAGTCCACAAAACGAGTCAGAATCGACATAAAATGCGAGTGCTGATGACAGACACGAAAACGCACCTCGGGGTTCATTAATAGTGGAAATCACTCCGGGACCCCAAAACTGTGAGTAATAGTCGATGAAACTGGCCAGAATCGGCCAAAAAGTGCGAGTGTTGTTGACCGACACGTAAGCGCACCTTGGGGTTCAACAACTATCTAAATCACTTTGGGACCCCAAAACGGTGGGTAATAGTCCACGAAACGGGTTAGAATTGGCCAAAACTGTGAGCATTAATGACGAACACATAAATGCTCCCCGGGTATCGTCAATCGTAGAAATCGCGTTGGGACCCCAAAATGGTGAGTAATAGTCCATGAAACGGACCAGAATTGGCCAAAATTGCGAGTGTTGTTGACCGACACTTAAATGTACCGCGGGGTTCGTCAATCGTGGATATCACTTCGGGGGCCCAAAACTGAGTAATAGTCAAAGAAACGGGCCCGATTCTGCCAAACTGCGAGTCTTGACAACCAACACGTAAGCACACCTTGCGGTTCGACCACCATGGAAATCGCTTTGGGACCCCAAAACGGTGAGTAATAGTCCACAAAACGGGTCAGAATGGACAAAAACCGCGAGTGCTGATGACCGACACGAAAAGGCACCCCGGGGTTCGTTAATAGTGGAAATCACTCCGGGACCCCAAAACTGTGAGTAAAAGTCCATGAAACGGGCCAGAATCGGCCAAAAAGTGCGAGTGTTGATGACCGACACGTAAGCGCACCTTGGGGTTGAACAACAATAGAAATCTCTTAGGGACCCCGAAGCAGTGAGTAATAGTCCACGAAACGGGCTAGAATTGGCCAAAACTACGAGTGTTGATGACCGACATGTAAGCGCACCCCGGGGATCGTCAATCGTGAAAATGGCATCGGGACCCCAAAATGGTGAGTAATAGTCCATGAAATGGACCAGAATTGGCCAAATTTGTGAGTGTTGATGACCGACACTTAAACGCACCCCTGGGTTCGTCAATCCTGGAAATCACTTTGGGCCCCAAAATTGAGTAATAGTCCAAGAAACGACCCAGAATCGGCCCAAACTATGAGTCTTGAAGACCAACACGTAAGCACATCTTGGGGTTCGACAATAAGGGAAATCGCTTTGGGACTCCAATACGGTGAGTAATAGTCCAGAATACGGGTCAGAATCGACATAAATAGCGAGTGCTGATGACAGACACGAAAACGCACCCCGGGGTTCGTTAATAGTGGAAATCACTCCGGGACCCCAAAACTGTGAGTAATAGTCCATGAAACGGGCCAGAATCGGCCAAAAAGTGCGAGTGTTGTTGACCGACATGTAAGCGCACCTTGGGTTCAACAACTATGTAAATCACATAGGGACCCCAAAATGGTGGGTAATAGTCCACGAAACGGGTCAGAATTGGCCAAAACTGTGAGCGTTAACGACGGACACGTAAATGCCCCCCGGGCATCGTCAATCATAGATTTCGCATTGGGACCCCAAAACGGTGAGTAATAGTCCACGAAACGGACCAGAATTGGCCAAAATTGTGAGTGTTGTTGACCGACACTTAAACGTACCCCGGGGTTCGTCAATCGTGGATATCACTTCGGGGCCCCAAAACTGAGTAATAGTCCAAGAAACGGGCCAGATTCTGCCAAAGTGCGAGTCTTGACGACCAACTCATAAGCACACCTTGCGGTTCAACCACCATGGAAATCGCTTTGGAACCCCTAAACGGTGAGTAATAGTCCACAAAAAGGGTCAGAATGAACA
>NC_057807.1:4446934-4454286 GCF_018294505.1 Triticum aestivum
GCGAGTGTTGATGACCGACACGTAAGCACACCTTGCGGTTCGACCACCATGGAAATCGCTTTGGGACCCCAAAACGGTGAGTAATAGTCCACAAAACGGGTCAGAATGGACAACAATCGCGAGTGCTGATGACCGACACGAAAACGCACCCCGGGGTTCGTTAATAGTGGAAATCACTCCGGGACCCCAAAACTGTGAGTAATAGTCCATGAAATGGGCCAGAATCGGCTAAAAAGTGCAAGTGTTGATGACCGACACGTAAGCGCACCTTGGGGTTGAACAACAATGGAAATCTCTTAGGGACCCCGAAGCAGTGAGTAATAGTCCACGAAACGGGCCAGAATTGGCTAAAACTACGAGTGTTGATGACCGACATGTAAGTGCTCCCCGGGGATCGTCAATCGTGGAAATCGCACTGGGACCCCAAAACGGTGAGTAATAGTCCATGAAACGGACCAGAATTGGCCAAAACTGTGAGTGGTCATGACCGACACTTAAATGCACCCCGGGGTTCGTCAATCCTGGAAATCACTTCGGGGCCCCAAAAGTGAGTAATAGTCCAAGAAACGGGCCAGAATTGGCCCAAACTATGAGTCTTGACGACCAACACGTAAGCACATCTTGGGGTTCGACAACCATGGAAATCGCTTTGGAACACCAAAACGGTGAGTAATAGTCCACAATACGGGTCAGAATCGACATAAATCGCGAGTGCTGATGACAGACACGAAAACGCACCCCGGGGTTCGTTAATAGTGGAAATCACTCCGGGACCCCAAAACTGTGAGTAATAGTCCATGAAATAGGCCAGAATTGGCCAAAAAGTGCGAGTGTTGTTGACCGACACGTAAGCGCTCCTTGGGGTTCAACAACTATGTAAATCACTTAGGGACCCCAAAACGGTGGGTAATAATCCACGAAACGGGTCAAAATTGGCCAAAACTGTGAGCGTTAACGACGGACACGTAAACGCTCCCTGGGCATCGTCAATCGTAGAAATCGCATTGGGACCCCAAAACGGTGAGTAATAGTCCACGAAACGGACCAGAATTGGCCAAAATTGTGAGTGTTGTTGACCGACACTTAAACGTACCTCGGGGTTCGTCAATCGTGGATATCACTTTGGGGCCCCAAAACTGAGTAATAGTCCAAGAAACGGGCCAGATTCTGCCAAACTGCAAGTCTTGACGACCAACACATAAGCACACCTTGCGGTTCGACCACCACGGAAATCGCTTTGGGACCCCAAAACGGTCAGTAATAGTCCACAAAACGGGTCAGAATGGACGAAAATCGCGAGTGCTGATGACCGACACGAAAACGCACCCCGGGGTTCGTTAATAGTGGAAATCACTCCGGGACCCCAAAACTGTGTGTAATAGTCCATGAAACAGGCCAGAATCGGCCAAAAAGTGCGAGTGTTGATGACCGACACGTAATCGCACCTTGGGGTTCAACAACTATGTAAATCACTTCGGGACCCCAAAACGGTGGGTAATAGTCCATGAAACGGGTCAGAATTGGCCAAAACTGTGAGCGTTAACGACGGACATGTAAGCGCTCCCCGGGCATCGTGAATCGTAGAAATCGCACTGGGACCCCAAAACGGTAAGTAATAGTCCATGAAACGGACCAGAATTGGCCAAAATTGTGAGTGTTGTTGACCGACACTTAAACGTACCCCAGGGTTCGTCAATCGTGGATATCACTTCGGGGCCCCAAAACTGATTAATAGTCCAAGAAACGGGCCTCATTCGGCCAAACTATGAGTCTTGACGACCAACACGTAAGCACATCTTGGGGTTCGACAACCATGTAAATCGCTTTGGGACCCCAAAACGGTGAGTAATAATCCACAAAACGGGTCAGAATCAACATAAAACGCGAGTGCTGATGACGGACATGAAAACGCACCCCGGGGTTCGTTAATAGTGGAAATCACTCCGGGACCCCAAAACTGTGAGTCCATGAAACTGGCCAGAATCAGCCAAAAAGTGCGAGTGTTGTTGACCGACACGTAAGCGCACCTTGGGGTTCAACAACTATGTAAAGCACTTCGGGACCCCAAAACGGTGGGTAATAGTCCACGAAACGGATCAGAATTGGCCAAAACTATGAGCATTAACGACGGACACGTAAATGCTCCCTGGGCATCGTCACTCGTAGAAATCGCATTGGGACCCCAAAACGGACCAGAATTGGCCAAAATTGTGAGTGTTGTTGACGGCCACTTAAACGTACCCCGGGGTTCGTCAATCGTGGATATCACTTCAGGGCCCCAAAACTGAGTAATAGTCCAAGAAATGGGCCAGATTCTGCCAAACTGCGAGTCTTGATGACCAACACGTAAGCACAACTTGCGGTTCGACCACCATGGAAATCACTTTGGGACCCCAAAACAGTGAGTAATAGTCCACAAAACGGGTCAGAATGGAAAAAAACGCGAGTGCTGATGACCGACACGAAAACGCACCCCGAGGTTCGTTAATAGTGGAAATCACTCTGGGACCCCAAAACTGTGAGTAAAAGTCCATGAAACGGGCCAGAATCGGCCAAAAAGTGCGAGTGTTGATGACCGACATGTAAGCGCACCTTGGGGTTGAACAACAACGGAAATCTCTTAGGGACCCTGAAACGGTGAGTAATAGTCCACGAAACGGGCTAGAATTGGCCAAAACTACGAGTGTTGATGACCGACATGTAAGCGCACCCCGGGGATCGTCAATCGTGGAAATCGCATCGGGACCGCAAAACGGTGAGTAATAGTCCACGAAATGGACCAGAATTGGCCAAAATTTTGAGTGTTGATGACCGACACTTAAACGCACCCCTGGGTTCGTCAATCGTGGAAATCACTTCGGGCCCCAAAACTGAGTAATAGTCCAAGAAACGGGCTAGAATCGGCCCAAACTATGAGTCTTGACGACCAACACCTAAGCACATCTTGGGGTTCGACAACCATGGAAATCGCTTTGGGACCCCAAAATAGTGAGTAATAGTCCACAAAACGGGTCAGAATCGACAAAAATCACGAGTGTTGATGACAGAGACGAAAACGCACCCCGGGGTTCGTTAATAGTGGAAATCACTCCGGGACACCAAAACTGTGAGTAATAGTCCATGAAACAGGCCAGAATCGGCCAAAAAGTGCGAGTGTTGATGACCGACATATAAGTGCACCTTGGGGTTCAACAACTTTGTAAATCACTTAGGGACCCCAAAACGGTGGGTAATAGTCCACGAAACGGGTCAGAATTGGCCAAAACTATGAGCGTTAATGACGGACATGTAAGCGCTCCCCGGGCATCGTCAATCGTAGAAATCGCACTGGGACCCCAAAACGGTGAGTAACAATCCATGAAATGGACTAGAATTGGCCAAAATTGTGAGTGTTGTTGACCGACACTTAAACGTACCCCGGGGTTCGTCAATCGTGGATATCACTTCGGGCCCCAAAACTGAGTAATAGTCCAAGAAACGGGCCAGACTCGGCCAAACTATGAGTCTTGACGACCGACACGTAAGCACATCTTGGGGTTCGACAACCCTGGAAATCGCTTTGGGACTCCAAAACGGTGAGTAATAGTCCACAAAATGGGTCAGAATGGACAAAAATCGCGACTGCTGATGACAGACATGAAAACGCACCAAGGGTTCGTTAATAGTGGAAATCACTCCGGGACCCCAAAACTGTGAGTAAAAGTCCATGAAACAGGCCAGAATCGGCCAAAAAGTGCGAGTGTTGATGACCGACACGTAAGCGCACCTTAGGGTTCAACAACTATGTATATCACTTCGGGACCCGAAAACGGTGGGTAATAGTCCACGAAACGGGTCAGAATTGGCCAAAATTGTGAGCGTTAACGACGGACAGGTAAACGCTCCCCGGACATCGTCAATCGTAGAAATCGCACTGGGACCCCAAAACGATGAGTAATAGTCCATGAAACGGACCAGAATTGGCCAAAATTGTGAGTGTTATTGACCGACACTTAAACGTACCCCGGGGTTCGTTAATCGTGGATATCACTTTGGGGCCCCAAAACTGAGTAATAGTCCAAGAAACAAGCCAGATTCTGCCAAACTGCGAGTCTTGACGACCAACACGTAAGCACACCTTGGGGTTCGACAACCATGGAAATCGCTTTGGGACCCCAAAACAGTGAGTAATAGTCCACAAAACGGGTCAGAATCGACAAAAACTGCAAGTGCTGATGACCGACTCGAAAACGCACCCCGGGGTTCGTTAATAGTGGAAATCACTCCGTCACCCCAAAACTGTGAGTAATAGTCCATGAAGTGAGCCAGAATCGGCGAAAAAGTGCGAGTGGTGATGACCGACATGTAAGCGCACCTTGGGGTTCAACAACAATGGAAATCACTTAGGGACCCCGAAACAGTGAGTAATAGTCCACGAAACGGGCTAGAATTGGCTAAAACTACGAGTGTTGATGACCGACATGTAAGCACACCCCGGGGATCGTCAATCGTGTAAATCGCATTGGGACCCCAAAACAGTGAGTAATAGTCCAGGAAACGGACCAGAATTGGCCAAAATTGTGAGTGTTCATGACCGACACTTAAACGCACCCCCTGGGTTCGTCAATCGTGGAAATCACTTCGGGGCCCCAAAACTGAGTAATAGTCCAAGAAAAGGCCAGAATCGGCCCAAACTATGAGTCTTGACGACCAACATGTAAGCACATCTTGGGGTTCAACAACCATGGAAATCGCTTTGCGACCCCAAAATAGTGAGTAATAGTCCACAAAACGGGTCAGAATCGACAAAAATCGCGAGTGCTGATGACAGACACGAAAACGCACCTCGGGGTTCGTTAATAGTGGAAATCACTCCGGGACCCCAAAACTGTGAGTAAAAGTCCATGAAACAGGCCAGAATCGGCCAAAAAGTGAGAGTGTTGATGACCGACACGGAAGCGCACCTTGGCGTTCAACAACTATGTAAATCACTTCGGGACCCCAAAATGGTGGGTAATAGTCCACGAAACGGGTCAGAATTGGCCAAAACTATGAGCGTTAACGACGGACACGTAAACGCTCCCCGGGCATCGTCAATCATAGAAATCGCACTAGGACCCCAAAACGGTAAGTAATAGTCCACGAAACGGATCAGAATTGGCCAAAATTGTGAGTGTTGTTGAACGACACTTAAACATACCCCGAGGTTCGTCCATCGTGGATATCACTTCGGGGCCCCAAACTGAGTAATAGTACAAGAAACGGACCAGATTCGGCCAAACTGCGAGTCTTGACGACCAACTCGTAAGCACACCTTGGGGTTCGACAACCATGGAAATCCCTTTGGGACCCCAAAATGGTGAGTAATAGTCCACAAAATGGGTCAGAATCGACAAAAACCATGAGTGCTGATGACCGACACGAAAACGCACCCCGGGGTTTGTTAATAATGGATCTCACTCCAGGACACGAAAACTGTGAGTAATAGTCCAGGAAACGGGCCAGAATCGGCCAAAAAGTGCGAGTGTTCATGACCGACACGTAAGCGCACCTTGGGGATCGTCAATCATGGAAATCGCACTGGGACCCCAAAACGGTGAGTAATAGTCCACGAAACGGACCAGAATTAGCCAAAATTATGAGTGTTGATGACCGGCACTTAAACGCACCCCGGGGTTCGTCAACCGTGGAAACCACTTCGGGGCCCCAAAACTGAGTAATAGTCCAAGAAACGGGCCAGAATTGGCCCAAACTATGAGTCTTGACGACCTACACGTAAGCACATCTTGGGGTTCGACAACCATGGAAATCTCTTTGGGACCCCAAAACAGTGAGTAATAGTCCACAAAACGGGTCAGAATCGACAAAAATCGCGAGTGCAGATAACAGACACGAAAACGCACCCCGGGGTTCTTTAATAGTGGAAATCACTCCGGGACCCCAAAACTGTGAGTAATAGTCCATGAAACGGGCCAGAATTGGCCAAAAAGTGCGAGTTTTGATGACCGACACGTAAGCACACGTTGGGGTTCAACAACAATGGAAATCGCTTAGGGACCCCGAAACAGTGAGTAATAGTCCAGGAAACGGACCAGAATTGGCTAAAACTACGAGTGTTGATGACCGACATGTAAGCGCTCCCCGGGGATCGTCAATCGTGGAAATCGCACTGGGACCCCAAAACGGTGAGTAATAGTCCACGAAACGGACCAGAATTGGCCAAAACTGTGAGTATTGATGACCGACACTTAAACGCACACTACTAAGGAAAACCCTAGTAGTAGCGCGGGTGGCCGCGCTACTAATAAGGCGCTACAGCTAACTCATAGTAGTAGCGCGGCCCCAACCCGCGCTACTACTGTTGACTATATCAGCAGCGCTTTTTAGGAACGCGCTACTATTAACTAGCTGTAGCGATTTCGCCATCCCTCGCTACTGCTATATCTTTCATCATTTCCCCACCACTCCTTTCCCTTTCAGTTTCCCTTTCAGATACTAGATACTAGGTACTGCTAGTAGGTATCAAATTCATAAACCATTACTAGGTAGTACTCCCTTCGTTCCAAATTACTCGTCGTGGTTTTAGTTCAAACCACGACGAGTAATTTGGAACGAAGGGAGTACTAGATAACAATTTCATGCATAGTCAACATGCATCCTCAAGTAGTACAAAGTAGTACAAGTACGTAGTTCTAGATGATATCGAGGACGATCATCATATGTAGTTCTTGATGATACAGCCACACACACATATGTAGTTCTAGATGATATAACCACACACACATATGTAGTTCTAGATGATATCGAAGACAATCATCATCCTCAAGCCTGGGCGGTTGGTGTTCCTGATAGTAATTAGGATGGCCTGTCCAACACGAAGATTCTTGCCATCGAGGAATTTCTTCCACCCAACCGAGTTTAAGTGTGTGCGACCGTCCGTATCCACGCGGTAAGTACAGGTTGTGACGAAGCATGACAAAAACTCGGCTGGAAGTAGATGCCGAATAGCTTGCCAGTTCCAAGGCTGCTGGCGCATCTTGACTTGCACAGTCGACATAGTGGTGGTGGTGGTGGCGCCATTTTTCCTAAAGCAATATGAGCAAAGGATTAACGATCAACTAAATCAAAATGTTCTAAGTGAACTAAATCAACTAGCCTACTAAATCAACTAAATCAAAATGTTCTAAATCAACTAAATCAACTAGCCTACTAAATCAACTAAATCAAAATGTTCTAAGTCAACTAAATCAACTAGCCTACTAAATCAACTAAATCATATCAACTAAATCAAAATGTTGCATATGAACTAGCCTACTAAATCAACTAAATCAAAATTTTCTAAGTCAACTAAATCAACTAGCCTACTAAATCAA
>NC_057807.1:4454517-4471870 GCF_018294505.1 Triticum aestivum
ACTAGCCTAGCTACTAAATCAACTAAATCAAAATGTTCTAAGTCAACTAAATCAAAATGTTCTAAATCAACTAAATGAACTAGCCTAGCTACTAATTCAACTAAATCAAAATGTTCTAAGTCAGCTAAATCAAAATGTTCTAAATCAACTAAATGAACTAGCCTAGCTACTCAATCAACTAAATCAAAATGTTCTAAGTCAACTAAATCAACTAAATGAACTAGCCTACTAAATCAACTAAATCAAAATGTTCTAAATCAACTAAATCATATCAACTAAATCAAAATGTTGCATATGAGCAGGGGGAGAAGGAGGGGCGACTCGAGGAGTGAGAAGAGAGTAGGATGGAGGAGGAAGGTCGAGCGAGGAGGGGCCGGCCGGCACGGCCAGTTGAGGGAGGACGGAGGAGGAAGGCGGAGCGAGGAGGGGCAGGCCGGCGCGGCCAGTTGAGGGAGGACGGAGGAAGGTGGAGCGGGGAGGGGTCGGCCAGCGGCGAGTGGAGAGGAAGGACGGAGGAGGAGGCCGGTACCGAGTCCAGCAAGGAGGAGGAGGTGACGGCGCGCGGTGCAGACGGAGGAGGGCGACGGGGGTGGACCGGCGCACGGCGCAGACGGAGGATTGAGTGTGTGACTGAGTGGATCGGATGGATGAGATGGGGGATGGGAGATGAATGGCTTAGCAGTAGTGCTGTTGCAAAAGACGCTACTGCTAAGCTATCTAGCAGCAGTGCCTTTCACAATAAAGCGCTACTGCTATGTGTCAGCATGTAAAAATAGACTTTGTTCAATATATCAAAAATCCATTGATCATCAACGATCTTTTTGTCTACAATCTGATTTGTCAATAAGTCCTCACTGGTTTAGGAACAAGTGAAGACTCATATTGCAACCACAAATTCTACACATAGTGTTCAATGAAGACCAAGTGCTTGTCAAAGTTTGAGAAGTAACATATTTAAGGTGGTAGAAACTCTCTTCACGGAGCGAGGTGGGACTAAATTTTTGTAGGAAACTTAGCAGTAGCGCTTATCTGAACAATGCGCTGCTACTATGCTACGTAACAGTAGCGCGTCTCTCCATAACGCGTTGCTGCTATAACTAGCCTCGCGGCGGCCTCGTGGGAATTATAGCAGCAGCGCGTATTTGAGAGGGCGCGCTACTGCTATATTTGTTTCAGAAGCGAGTTTCGGCTGTGCACGCTACTGCTAATTAGCACGCTGCTGATAAGATTTTGTGTATAGGCTTTTCCCTAGTAGTGGCACCCCGGGGTTCGTCAATCCTGGAAATCACTTTGGGGACCCAAAACTGAGTAATAGTCCAAGAAACGGGCTAGAATTGGCCCAAACTATGAGTCTTGACGACCAACACGTAAGCACATCTTGGGGTTCGACAACCATGGAAATTGCTTTGGGACCCCAAAACAGTGAGTAATAGTCCACAAAACGGGCCAGAATCGACAAAAATTGCGAGTGCTAATGACATACACGAAAACGCACCCCGGGGTTCGTTAATAGTGGAAATCACTTCGGGACCCCAAAACTGTGAGTAATAGTCCATGAAACATGCCAGAATCGGCCAAAAAGTGCGAGTGTTGATGACCGACACATAATCGCACCTTGGGGTTCAACAACTATGTAAATCACTTCGGGACCCCAAAATGGTGGGTAATAGTCCACGAAACGGGTCAGAAATGGCCAAACCTGTGAGCATTAATGATGGACATGTAAGCGCTCCCCGGGCATCGTCAATCGTAGAAATCGCACTGGGACCCCAAAACGGTGAGTAATAGTCCACGAAACGGGCCAAAATTGTGAGTGTTGATGACCGACACTTAAACGCACCCCCGGGGTTCGTCAATCGTGGAAATCACTTCGGGGCCCCAAAACTGAGTAATAGTTCAAAAAACGGGCCAGAATCGGCCCAAACTATGAGTCTTGACGACCAACACGTAAGCACATCTTGGGGTTCGACAACCATGGAAATCGCTTTGCGACCCTAAAATAGTGAGTAATAGTCCACAAAATGGGTCAGAATCGACAAAAATTGTGAGTGCTGATGACAGACACGAAAACGCACCCCGGGGTTCTTTAATAGTGGAAATCACTCTGGGACCCCAAAACTGTGAGTAATAGTTCATGAAACATGCCAGAATCGGCCAAAAAGTGTGAGTGTTGATGAAGGACACGTAATCGCACCTTGGGTTCAACAACTATGTAAATCACTTCGGGACCCCAAAACGGTGGGTAGTAGTCCACGAAACTGGTCAGAATTGACCAAAACTGTGAGCGTTAACGTCGGACATGTAAGCGCTCCTCGGGCGTCGTCAATCATAGAAATCGCACTGGGACCCCAAAACGGTGAGTAATAGTCCACGAAACGGACCAGAATTGGCCAAAATTGTGAGTGTTGATGACCGACACTTAAACGCACCCCCGGGGTTCGTCAATCCTGGAAATCACTTGGGGGCCCCAAAACTGAGTAATAGTCCAAGAAACGGGCCAGAATCGGCCCAAACTATGAGTCTTGACGACCAACACGTAAGCACATCTTGGGGTTCGAAAACCATGGAAATCACTTTGCAACCCCAAAATAGTGAGTAATAGTCCACAAAACGGGCCAGAATCGACAAAAATCGCGAGTGCTGATGACAGACACGAAAACGCACCTCGGGGTTCGTTAATAGTGGAAATGACTCCGGGACCCCAAAACTGTGAGTAATAGTCCATGAAACGTGCCAGAATCGGCCAAAAAGTGCGAGTGTTGATGACCGACACGTAAGCGCACCTTGGGGTTCAACAACTATGTAAATCACTTCGGGACCACAAAATGGTGGGTAATAGTCCACGAAACGCATCGGAATTGGCCAAAACTGTGAGCGTTAACGACGGACATGTAAGCGCTCCCCGGGCATCGTCAATCGTAGAAATCGCACTGGGACCCCAAAACGGTGAGTAATAGTCTAGGAAACGCACCAGAATTGGCCAAAATTGTGAGTGTTGATGACCGACACTTAAACGCACCCCCGGGGTTCGTCAATCGTGGAAATCACTTTGGGGCCCCAAACCTGAGTAATAGTCCAAGAAACGGGCCAGAATCGGCCCAAACTATGAGTCTTGACGACCAACACGTAAGCACATCTTGGGGTTCGACAACCATGGAAATTGCTTTGCAACCCCAAAATAGTGAGTAATAGTCCACAAAACGGGTCAGGATCGACAAAAATCGCGAGTGCTGATGACAGACACGAAAACGCACCCCGGGGTTCGTTAATAGTGGAAATCACTCTGGGACCCCAAAACTGTGAGTAATAGTCCATGAAACAGGCAAGAATCCGCCAAAAAGTGCGAGAGTTGATGACCGACACGTAATCGCACCTTGGGGTTCAACAACTATGTAAATCACTTCGGGACCCCAAAACGGTGGGTAATAGTCCACGAAACGGGTCGGAATTGGCCAAAACTGTGAGCGTTAACGACGGACATGTAAGCGCTCCCCGGGCATCGTCAATCGTAGAAATCGCACTGGGACCCCAAAACGGAGAGTAATAGTCCATGAAACGGGCCAAAATTGTGAGTGTTGATGACCGACACTTAAACGCACCCCCGGGGTTCGTCAATCGTGGAAATCACTTCGGGGCCCCAAAACTGAGTAATAGTTCAAGAAACGGGCCAGAATCGGCCCAAACTATGAGTCTTGACGACCAACATGTAAGCACATCTTGGGGTTCGACAACCATGGAAATTGCTTTGCGACCCCAAAATAGTGAGTAATAGTCCACAAGACGGGTCAGAATCGACAAAAATCGCGAGTGCTGATGACAGACACGAAAACGCACCCCGGGGTTCGTCAATAGTGGAAATCACTCCGGGCACCAAAAATGTGAGTAATAGTCCATGAAACATGCCAGAATCGGCCAAAAAGTGCGAGTGTTGATGACCGACATGTAATCGCACCTTGGGGCTCAACAACTATGTAAATCACTTCGGGACCCCAAAACGGTGGGTAATAGTCCATGAAACGGGTTAGAATTGGCCAAAACTGTGAGCATTAATGACGGACACGTAAATGCTCCTCGGGGATCGTCAATCATAGAAATCGCACTGGGACCCCAAAACGGACCAGTATTGGCCAAAATTGTGAGTGTTGTTGACCGGCAGTTAAACGCACCTCGTAGTTCGACAATCGTGGAAATCACTTCGGGGCCCCAAAACTGAGTAACAGTCCAAGAAAAGGGCCAGATTCGGCCAAACTATGAGTCTTGAAGACCAACACATAAGCACACCTTGGGGTTAGACAACCATGGAAATCGCATTGGGACCCCCAAAACGGTGAGTAATAGTCCACAAAACGGGTCAGAATCGACAAAAACCGCGAGTGCTAATGACCGACATGAAAACGCACCCCGGGGTTCGTTAATAGTGGAATTCACTCCGGGACCCCAAAACTGTGAGTAATAGTCCATGAAACGGGCCAGAATCGGTCAAAAAGTGCGAATGTTGATGACCGACACGTAAGCGCACCTTGGGGTTCAACAACAATGGAAATCGCTTCGGGACCCCGCAACAGTGCGTAATAGTCCGTGAAACGGGCCAGAATTGGCCAAAACTACGAGTGTTGATGACCGACATTTAGGCGCACCCCGGGGAATGTTAATCATGGAAATTGCACTGGGACCCCAAAATGGTGAGTACTACCATAATTGGCCAAAATTGTGAGTGTTGATGACCGACACTTAAACGCACCCCGGCGTTCGTCAATCGTTGAAATCACTTCGGGGCCCCAAAACTGAGTATAGTCCAAGAAACGGGCCAAAATCGGCCCAAACTATGAGTCTTGATGACCAACACGTAAGCACATCTTGGGTTTCGACAACCATGGAAATCGCTTTGGGACCCCAAAACGGTGAGTAATAGTCCACAAAACGGGTCATAATCGAGAAAAATCACGAGTGTTGATGACCAACACGAAAACGCACCCCGGGGTTCGTTAATAGTGGAAATCACTCCGAGACCCCAAAACTGTGAGTAAGAGTCCCTGAAACGGGCCAGAATCGGCCAAAAAGTGTGAGTGTTGGTGACCGACACGTAAGCGCACCTTGGGGTTCAACAACAATGGAAATCGCTTCGGGACCCCGAAACAATGAGTAATAGTCCACGAAACGGGCCAGAATTGGACAAAACTACGAGTGTTGATGACCAACATGTAAGCACATCACACGGATCGTCGATCGTGGAAATCGCACTGGGACCCCAAAACGGTGAGTAATAGTCCACAAAACGGACCAGAATTGCCAAAATTTTGAGTGTTGATGACCGACACTTCAATGCATCCCGGGGATCGTCAATCGTGGAAATCACTTCGGAGCCCCAAAACTGAGTAATAGTCCAAGAAACGGGCCAGAATTGGCTCAAACTATGAGTCTTGACAACCAACACGTAAGCACATCTTGGGGTTCAACAACCATGGAAATAGCTCTGGGATCCCAAAACGGTGAGTAATAGTCCACGAAACGGACCAGAATTGGCCAAAATAGTGAGTGTTGATGACCGAGACTTAAACGCACCCCGGGGTTCGTCAATCATGGAAATCTCTTCGGGGCCCCAAAACTGAGTAATAGTCCAAGAAACGGGCCAGAATCAGCCCAAACTATGATTCTTGACGACCAACACGTAAGCACATCTTGGGGTTCGACAACCATGGAAATCACTTTGGGACCCAAAAACGGTGAGTAATAGTCCACAAAACGGGTCAGAATCAACAAAAATTGTGAGTGCTGATGACCGACACAAAAACACACCCCGGGGTTCGTCAATAGTGGAAATCACTCCGGGACCCCAAAACTGTGAGTGATATTCCATGAAACGGGCCTGAATCGGCCAAAAAGTGCTAGTGTTGATGACCGACACATAAGCGCACCTTGTGGTTCAACAACTATCTAAATCACTTCGGACCCCAAAACGGTGGGTAATAGTCCACGAAACGGGTCAGAATTGGCCAAAACTATGAGCGTTAACGATACACACGTAAACGCTCCCCGGGGATAGTCAATCATAGAAAGCGCACTGGGACCCCAAACGGTGAATAATAGTCCACGAAACGGACCAGAATTGGCCAAAATTGTGAGTGTTGTTGACTGACACTTAAATGCACCCCTGTGTTTGTCAATCGTGGAAATCACTTCGGGGCCACAAAACTCAGTAATAGTCCAAGAAACGGGCCAGATTCGGCCAAACTGCGAGTCTTGACGACCAACACGTAAGCACACCTTGGGGTTAGACTACCATGGAAATCGCTTTGGGACCCCCAAAACGGTGAGTAATAGTCCACAAAACGGGTCAGAATCAACAAAAACCTCAAGTGCTGATGGCCGACATGAAAACGCACCCCGGGGTTCGTTAATAGTGGAAATCACTCCGGGACCCCAAAACTATGAGTAATAGTCCATGAAACAGGCCAGAATCGGTCAAAAAGTGCGAGTGTTGATGACCGACACGTAAGCGCACCTCGGGGTTCAACAACAATGGAAATCGCTTCGGGACCCCGAAACAGTGCGTAATAGTCCGCGAAACGGGCCAGAATTGGCCAAAACTAGTATTGTTGATGACCGACATGTAAGCGCACCCCGGGGATCGTCAGTCGTGGAAATTGCACTAGGACCCCAAAACGGTGAGTAATAGTCCATGAAACGGACCAGAATTGGCCAAAAGTGTGAGTGTTGATGACCGACACTTAAACGCATCCCGGCGTTCGTCAATCGTGGAAATCACTTTGGGGCCCCAAAACTGAGTATAGTCCAAGAAACGGGCCAGAATCGGCCCAAACTATGAGTCTTGACGACCAACACATAAGCACATCTTGGGGTTCGACAACCATGGAAATCGCTCTAGGACCCCAAAACGGTGAGTAATAGTCCATGAAATGGACCAGAATTCGCCAAAATTGTGAGTATTGATGACCGACACTTAAACGCACCCCGGGGTTCGTCAATCATGGAAATCACTTCGGGGCCCCAAAACTGAGTAATAGTCATAGTCCAAGAAACGGGCCAGAATCAGCCCAAACTATGATTCTTGACGACCAACACGTAAGCATATCTTGGGGTTCGACAACCATGGAAATCACTTTGGGACCCCAAAACGGTGAGTAATAGTCCAGAAAACGGGTCAGAATCGACAAAAATTGTGAGTGGTGATGACCGACACGAAAACGCACCCCGGGTTCGTCAATAGTGGAAATCACTATGGGACCCCAAAACTGTGAGTGATATTCCATGAAACGGGCCTGAATCGGCCAAAACGTGCTACTGTTGATGACCGACACATAAGCGCACCATGTGGTTCAACAACTATCTAAATCACTTCGGGGCCCCAAAACGGTGGGTAATAGTCCACGAAACGGGTCAGAATTGGCCAAAACTATGAGCGTTAACGATACACACGTAAACGCTCCCCGGGGATCGTCAATCATAGAAATCGCACTGGGACCCCAAAACGGTGAATATAGTCCACGAAACGGACCAGAATTGGCCAAAATTGTGAGTGATGTTGACTGACACTTAAACGCACCCTGGGGTTCATCAATCATGGAAATCACTTCGGGGCCCCAAAACTGAGTAATAGTCCAAGAAAGGGGCCAGATTCGGCCAAACTGCGAGTCTTGACGACCAACACGTAAGCACACATTGGGGTTAGACAACCATGGAAATTGCTTTGGGACTCGCAAAACGGTGAGTAATAGTCCACAAAACGGGTCAGAATCAACAAAACCCGCGAGTGCTGATGACCGACATGAAAACGCACCCCGGGGTTCGTTAATAGTGGAAATCACTCCGGCACCCCAAAGCTGTGAGTAATAGTCCATGAAACGGGCCAGAATCGGCCAAAAAGTGTGAGTGTTGATGACCAACGCGTAAGCGCACCTTGGGGTTCAACAACTATGTAAATCATTTCGGGACCCCAAAACGGTGGGTAATAGTCAATGAAATCGGTCAGAATTGGCCAAAACTATGAGCGTTAGCAACGGACACGTAAACACTCCCCAGGGATCGTCTATCGTAGAAATTGCATTAGGACCGCAAAACGGTGAGTAACAGTCCACGAAACGGACCAGAATTAACCAAAATTATGAGTGTTGATGACCAACACTTAAACGCAGCCCGGGGTTCGTCAATCGTGGAAATCACTTCGGGGCCCCAAAACTGAGTAATAGTCCAAGAAACGGGCCAGAATCGGCCCAAACTATTAGTCTTGACGACCAACACGTAAGCACATCTTGGGGTTCGACAACCATGGTAATCGCTTTGGGACCCCAAAACGGTGAGTAATAGTCCACAAAACGGGTCAGAATCGACAAAAACCGCAAGTGCTGATGACCGACATAAAAACGCACCCCGGGGTTCGTTAATAGTGGAAATCACCCTGGGACACCAAAACTGTGAGTAATAGTCCATGAAACAGGCTAGAATTGGCCAAAAAGTGTGAGTGTTGTTTATCGAAACGTAAGCGCACCTAGGGGTTCAACAACAATGGAAATCGCTTCGGGACCCCGAAACAGTGAGTAATAGTCCACGAAACGGGTCAGAATTGGCCAAAACTACGAGTGTTGATGACAAACATGTAAGCACACCCAGGGATCGTCAATCGTGGAAATCGCACTGGGACCCCAAAACGGTGAGTAATAGTCCACGAAACGGACCAGAATTGGCCAAAATTGTGAGTGTTGATGACCGACACTTAAACGCACCCCGGGGTTCGTCAATCGTGGAAATCACTTCGGAGCCCCAAAACTGTGTAATAGTCCAAGAAACGGGCCAGAATCGGCTCAAACTATGAGTCTTGTCGACCTACACGTAAGCATACCTTGGGGCTCAACAACCATGGAAATCACTTTGGGACCCCAAAACGTTGAGTAATAGTCCACAAAACGGTTCAGAATCGACAAAAATCGCAAGTGCTGATGACCGACTCGAAAACGCACCCCAGGGTTTGTTAACAGTGGAAATCACTCCGGGACCCCAAAACTGTGAGTAATAGTCCATGAAACGGGCCTGAATCGGCCAAAAAGTGCGAGTGTTGATGACCGACACGTAGGCGCACCTTGGGGTTCAACAACTATTTAAATCACTTCGGGACCCCAAAACGGTGGGTAATAGTCCACGAAACGGGTCAAAATTGGCCAAAACTGTCAGCGTTAACGACGGACACGTAAACGCTCCTCGGGGATCGTCAATCATAGAAATCGCATTGGGACCCTAAAACGGTGAGTAATAATCCACGAAACGGACAAGAATTGGCCAAAATTGTGGTCCGTTGACCGACACTTAAACGCACCTCGGAGTTCGACAATCGTGGAAATCACTTCGGGGCCCCAAAACTTAGTAATAGTCCAAGAAACGGGCCAGATTCGGCCAAACTGCGTGTCTTGAAGACCAACACGTAAGCAAACCTTGGGGTTAGATAACCATGGAAATCGCATTGGGACCCCCAAAACGGTGAGTAATAGTCCACAAAACGGGTCAGAATCGAGAAAAACCGAGAGTGCTAATCACCGACATGAAAACGCACCCCGGGGTTTGTTAATAGTGGAATTCACTCCGGGACCCCAAAACTGTGAGTAATAGTCCATGAAACGGCCCAGAATCGGTCAAAAACTGCGAGTGTTGATGACCGACAAGTAAGCGCACCTTGGGGTTCAACAACAATGGAAATCGCTTCGGGACCCCGAAACAGTGCGTGATAGTCCGTGAAACGGGCCAAAATTGGCCAAAACTACGAGTGTTGATGACAAACATGTAAGCACACCCAGGGATCGTCAATCGTGGAAATCGCACTGGGACCCCAAAACGGTGAGTAATAGTCCACGAAACGGACCAGAATTGGCCAAAATTGTGAGTGTTGATGACCGACACTTAAACGCACCCCGGCGTTCGTCAATCGTGGAAATCACTTCGGGGCCCCAAAACTGAGTATAGTCCAAGAAACGGGCCAAAATGGGCTCAAACTATGAGTCTTGTCGACCTACATGTAAGCACATCTTGGGGTTCGACAACCATGGAAATCACTTTGGGACCCCAAAACAGTGAGTAATAGTCCACAAAACGGTTCAGAATCGACAAAAATCGTGAGTGCAGATGACCGACTCAAAAACGCACCCCGGGGTTTGTTAACGGTGGAAATCACTTCGGGACCCCAAAACTGTGAGTAATAGTCCATGAAACGGGCCTGAATCGGCCAAAAAGTGCGAGTGTTGATGACCGACATGTAGGCGCACCTTTGGGTTCAACAACTATGTAAATCACTTCGGGACCCCAAAATGGTGGGTAATAGTCCAAGAAATGGGTCAGAATTGGCCAAAACTGTGAGCGTTAACGACGAACACATAAACGCTCCTCGGGGATCGTCAATCATAGAAATCGCACTGGGACCCCAAAACGGTGAGTAATAATCCACGAAACGGACCAGAATTGGCCAAAATTGTGAGTGTTGTTGACTGACACTTAAACGCACCTCGGAGTTCAACAATCGTGGAAATCACTTCGGGGCCCCAAAACTGAGTAATAGTCCAAGAAACGGGCCAGATTCGGCCAAACTGTGAGTCTTGACGACCAACACATAAGCACACCTTGGGGTTAGACAACCATGGAAATCGCATTGGGACCCCCAAAACGGTGAGTAATAGTCCACAAAACGAGTCAGAATCGACAAAAACCGCGAGTGCTAATGACCGACATGAAAATGCACCCCGGGGTTCGTTAATAGTGGAATTCACTCCGGGACCCCAAAACTATGAGTCCATGAAACGGGCCAGAATCGGTCAAAAAGTGCGAGTGTTGATGACCGACACGTAAGCACACCTTGGGGTTCAACAACAATGGAAATCGCTTCGGGACCCTGAAATAGTGCGTAATAGTCCGTGAAACGGGCCAGAATTGGCAAAACTACGAGTGTTGATGACCGACATGTACGCGCACCCCGGGGAACGTCAATCGTGGAAATTGCACTGGGACCCCAAAACGGGGAGTAATAGTCCACGAAACGGACCAGAATTGGCCAAAATTGTGAGTGTTGATGACCGACACTTAAACGCACCCCGGCGTTCGTCAATCGTGGAAATCACTTCAGGGCCCCAAAACTGAGTATAGTCCAAGAAACGGGCCAAAATTGGCCCAAAATATGAGTCCTGACGACCAGCACGTAAGCACATCTTGGGGTTCGACAACCATGGTAATCGCTTTGGGACCCCAAAACGGTGAGTAACCAAACGGGTCAGAATCGACAAAAACCGCAAGTGCTGATGACTGACACAAAAACGCACCCCGGGGTTCATTAATAGTGGAAATCACTCTGGGACACCAAAACTGTGAGTAATAGTCCATGAAACGGGCCAGAATTGGCCAAAAAGTGTGAGTGTTGCTGATCGACACGTAAGCACACCTAGGGGTTCAACAACAATGGAAATCGCTTCGGGACCCCGAAACGATGAGTAATAGTCCACGAAACGGGTCAGAATTGGCCAAAATTACGATTGGTGATGACAAACATGTAAGCACACCCAGGGATCGTCAATCGTGGAAATCGCACTGGGACCCCAAAACGGTGAGTAATAGTCCATGAAATGGACCAGAATTGGCCAAAATTGTGAGTGTTGATGACCGACACTTAAATGCACCCCGGGGTTCGTCAATCGTGGAAATCACTTCAGAGCCCCAAAACTGTGTAATAATCCAAGAAACGGGCCAGAATCGGCTCAAACTATGAGTCTTGTCAACCTACATGTAAGCACATCTTGGGGTTCGACAACCATGGAAATCACTTTGGGACCCCAAAACGGTGAGTAATAGTCCACAAAACGGTTCAGAATCGACAAAAATCGCGAGTGCTGATGACCGACTCAAAAACGCACCCTGGGGTTTGTTAACAGTGGAAATCACTTCGGAACCCCAAAACTGTGAGTAATAGTCCATGAAACGGGCCTGAATCGGCCAAAAAGTGTGAGTGTTGATGACCGACATGTAGGCGCACCTTTGGGTTCAACAACTATGTAAATCACTTCGGGACCCCAAAATGGTGGGTAATAGTCCAGGAAATGGGTCAGAATTGGCCAAACCTGTGAGCGTTAACGACGAACACGTAAACGCTCCTCGGGGATCGTCAATCATAGAAATCGCACTGGGACCCCAAAACGATGAGTAATAATCCACGAAACGGACTAGAAATGGCCAAAATTGTGAGTGTTGTTGACTGAGACTTAATCGCACCAGGGAGTTCGACAATCGTGGAAATCACTTCAGAGCCCCAAAACTGTGTAATAGTCCAAGAAACAGGCTAGATTCGGCCAAACTGTGAGTCTTGACGACCAACACGTAAGCACACCTTGGGGTTAGACAACCATGGAAATTGTATTGGGACCCCCAAAACGGTGAGTAATAGTCCACAAAACGGTATGAATCGACAAAAACCGCGAGTGCTAATGACCGACATGAAAATGCACCCCGGGGTTCGTTAATAGTGGAATTCACTCCGGGACCCCAAAACTGTGAGTAATAGTCCATGAAACGGGCCAGAATCGGCAAAAAGTGCGAGTGTTGATGACCGACACGTAAGCGCACCTTGGGGTTCAACAACAATGGAAATTGCTTCGGGACCCTAAAACAGTGCGTAATAGTCCGTGAAACGGGCCAGAATTGGCCAAAACTACGAGTGTTGATGACCGACATGTACGCGCACACCGGGGAACGTCAATCATGGAAATTTCACTGGGACCTCAAAACGGGGAGTAATAGTCCACGAAACGGACCAGAATTGGCCAAAATTGTGAGTGTTGATGACCGACACTTAAACGCACCCCAGCGTTCGTCAATCGTGGAAATCACTTTGGGGCCCCAAAACTGAGTATAGTCCAAGAAACGGGCCAAAATCGGCCCAAAATATGAGTCCTGACGACAACACGTAAGCACATCTTGGGGTTCGACAACCATGGTAATAGCTTTGGGACCCCAAAACGGTGAGTAATAGTCCACAAAACGGGTTAGAATCGACAAAAACCGCAAGTGCTGATGACTGACACAAAAATGCACACCGGGGTTCATTAATAGTGGAAATCACTCTGGGACACCAAAACTGTGAGTAATAGTCCATGAAACGGGCCAGAATTGGCCAAAAAGTGTGAGTGTTGCTGATCGACACGTAAGCACACCTAGGGGTTCAACAAAAATGGAAATCGCTTCGGGACCCCGAAATGGTGAGTAATAGTCCACGAAACGTGTCAGAATTGGCCAAAACTACAAGTGTTGATGACAAACATGTAAGCACACCCAGGGATCATCAATCGTGGAAATCGCACTGGGACCCCAAAACGGTGAGTAATAGTCCATGAAACGGACCAGAATTGGCCAAAATTGTGAGTGTTGATGACCGACACTTAAACACACCCCGGGGTTCGTCAATCGTGGAAATCACTTCGGAGCCCCAAAACTGTGTAATAGTCCAAGAAACGGGCCAGAATCGGCTCAAACTATGTGTCTTGTCGACCTACATGTAAGCACATCTTGGGGTTCGACAACCATGGAAATCACTTTGGGACCCCAAAACGGTGAGTAATAGTCCACAAAACGGTTCAGAATCGACAAAAATCGCGAGTGCAGATGACCGACTCAAAACGCACCCCGGGGTTTGTTAACAGTGGAAATCACTTTGGGACCCCAAAACTCTGAGTAATAGTCCATGAAATGGGCCTGAATCGGCCAAAAAGTGCGAGTGTTGAATACCGACATGTAGGCGCACCTTTGGGTTCAACAACTATGTAAATCACTTCGGGACCCCAAAACGGTGGGTAGTAGTCCAGGAAATGGGTCAGAATTGGCCAAAACTGTGAGCGTTAACGACGAACACGTAAACGCTCCTCAGGGATCGTCAATCATAGAAATCGCACTGGGACCCCAAAACGGTGAGTAATAATCCACGAAACGGACCAGAATTGGCCAAAATTGTGAGTGTTGTTGACTGACACTTAAACGCACCTCGGAGTTCAACAATCGTGGAAATCACTTCGGGGCCCCAGAACTGAGTAATAGTCCAAGAAACGGGCCAGATTCGGCCAAACTGTGAGTCTTGACGACCAACACGTAAGCACACCTTGGGGTTAGACAACCATGGAAATCGCATTGGGACCCCCAAAATGGTGAGTAATAGTCCACAAAACGGGTCAGAATCGACAAAAACCGCGAGTGCTAATGACCGACATGAAAATGCACCCCGGGGTTCGTTAATAGTGGAATTCACTCCGGGACCCCAAAACTATGAGTAATAGTCCATGAAACGGGCCAGAATCGGTCAAAAAGTGCGAGTGTTGATGACCGACACGTAAGCACACCTTGGGGTTCAACAACAATGGAAATCGCTTCGGGACCCTGAAACAGTGCGTAATAGTCCATGAAACGGGCCAGAATTGGCCAAAACTACGAGTGTTGATGACCGACATGTACGCGCACCCCGGGGAACGTCAATCGTGGAAATTGCACTGGGACCCCAAAACGGGGAGTAATAGTCCACGAAACGGACCAGAATTGGCCAAAATTGTGAGTGTTGATGACCGACACTTAAACGCACCCCGGCGTTCGTCAATCGTGGAAATCACTTCGGGGCCCCAAAACTGAGTATAGTCCAAGAAACGGGCCAAAATTGGCCCAAAATATGAGTCCTGACGACCAACAGGTAAGCACATCTTGGGGTTCGGCAACCATGGTAATCGCTTTGGGACCCCAAAACGGTGAGTAACAAAACGGGTCAGAATCGACAAAAACCGCAAGTGCTGATGACTGACACAAAAACGCACCCCGGGGTTCATTAATAGTGGAAATCACTCTGGGACACCAAAACTGTGAGTAATAGTCCATGAAACGGGCCAGAATTGGCCAAAAAGTGTGAGTGTTGCTGATCAACACGTAAGCACACCTAGGGGTTCAACAACAATGGAAATCGCTTCGGGACCCCGAAACGGTGAGTAATAGTCCACGAAACGGGTCAGAATTGGCCAAAACTACGATTGTTGATGACAAACATGTAAGCACACCCAGGGATCGTCAATCGTGGAACCCCAAAACGGTGAGTAATAGTCCACGAAATGGACCAGAATTGGCCAAAATTGTGAGTGTTGATGACCGACACTTAAACGCACCCCGGGGTTCGTCAATCGTGGAAATTACTTCAGAGCCCCAAAACTGTGTAATAGTCCAAGAAACGGGCCAGAATCGGCTCAAACTATGAGTCTTGTCAACCTACATGTAAGCACATCTTGGGGTTCGACAACCATGGAAATCACATTGGGACCCCAAAACGGTGAGTAATAGTCCACAAAACGGTTCAGAATCGACAAAAATCGCGAGTGCTGATGACCGACTCAAAAACGCACCCCGGGGTTTGTTAACAGTGGAAATCACTTCGGGAACCCAAAATTGTGAGTAATAGTCCATGAAACGGGCCTGAATCGGCCAAAAAGTGCGAGTGTTGATGACCGACATGTAGGCGCACCTTTGGGTTCAACAACTATGTAAATCACTTCGGGGCCCCAAAACGGTGGGTAATAGTCCAGGAAATGGGTCAGAATTGGCCAAACCTGTGAGCGTTAACGACGAACACGTAAACGCTCCTCGGGGATCGTCAATCATAGAAATCGCACTGGGACCCCAAAACGGTGAGTAATAATCCACGAAACGGACCAGAAATGGCCAAATTTGTGAGTGTTGTTGACTGAGACTTAAACGCACCAGGGAGTTCAACAATCGTGGAAATCACTTCGGGGCCCCAAAACTGAGTAATAGTCCAAGAAACAGGCTATATTCGGCCAAACTGTGAGTCTTGACGACCATCACGTAAGCACGCCTTGGGGTTAGACAACCATGGAAATTGCATTGGGACCCCCAAAACGGTGAGTAATAGTCCACAAAATGGTATGAATCGACAAAAACCGCGAGTGCTAATGACCGACATGAAAATGCACCCCGGGGTTCGTTAATAGTGGAATTCACCCCGGGACCCCAAAACTGTGAGTAATAGTCCATGAAACGGGCCAGAATCGGTCAAGAAGTGCGAGTGTTGATGACCGACACGTAAGCGCACCTTGGGGTTCAACAACAATGGAAATTGCTTCGGGACCCTGAAACAGTGCGTAATAGTCCGTGAAACGGGCCAGAATTGGCCAAAACTACGAGTGTTGATGACCGACATGTACGCGCACCCCGGGGAACGTCAATCGTGGAAATTGCACTGGGACGCCAAAACGGGGAGTAATAGTCCACGAAACGGACCAGAATTGGCCAAAATTGTGAGTGTTGATGACCGACACTTAAACGCACCCCGGCGTTCGTCAATCGTGGAAATCACTTCGGGGACCCAAAACTGAGTATAGTCCAAGAAACGGGCCAAAATCGGCCCAAAATATGAGTCCTGACGACCAACACGTAAGCACATCTTGGGGTTCGACAACCATGGTAATCGCTTTGGGACCCCAAAACGGTGAGTAACAAAACGGGTCAGAATCGACAAAAACCGCAAGTGCTGATGACAGACACAAAAACGCACCCCGGGGTTCATTAATAGTGGAAATCACTCTGGGACACCAAAACTGTGAGTAATAGTCCATGAAACGGGCCAGAATTGGCCAAAAAGTGTGAGTGTTGCTGATCAACACGTAAGCACACCTAGGGGTTCAACAACAATGGAAATCGCTTCGGGACCCCGAAACGGTGAGTAATAGTCCACGAAACGAGTCAGAATTGGCCAAAACTACGATTGTTGATGACAAACATGTAAGCACACCCAGGGATCGTCAATCGTGGAAATCGCACTGGGACCCCAAAACGGTGAGTAATAGTCCACGAAATGGACCAGAATTGGCCAAAATTGTGAGTGTTGATGACCGACACTTAAACGCACCCCGGGGTTCGTCAATCGTGGAAATCACTTCAGAGCCCCAAAACTGTGTAATAGTCCAAGAAACAGGCCAGAATCGGCTCAAACTATGAGTCTTGTCAACCTACATGTAAGCACATCTTGGGGTTCGACAACCATGGAAATCACTTTGGGACCCCAAAACGGTGAGTAATAGTCCACAAAACGGTTCAAAATCGACAAAAATCGCGAGTGCTGATGACCGACTCAAAAACGCACCCCGGGGTTTGTTAACAGTGGAAATCACTTCGGGAACCCAAAACTGTGAGTAATAGTCCATGAAACGGGCCTGAATCGGCCAAAAAGGGCGAGTGTTGATGACCGACATGTAGGCGCACCTTTGGGTTCAACAACTATGTAAATCACTTCGGGGCCCCAAAACGGTGGGTAATAGTCCAGGAAATGGGT
>NC_057807.1:4474955-4509061 GCF_018294505.1 Triticum aestivum
AGAATTGGCCAAACCTGTGAGCGTTAACGACGAACACGTAAACGCTCCTCGGGGATCGTCAATCATAGAAATCGCACTGGGGCCCCAAAACGGTGAGTAATAATCCACGAAATGGACCAGAAATGGCCAAATTTGTGAGTGTTGTTGACTGAGACTTAAACGCACCAGGGAGTTCAACAATCGTGGAAATCACTTCGGGGCCCCAAAACTGAGTAATAGTCCAAGAAACAGGCTATATTCGGCCAAACTGTGAGTCTTGACGACCAACACGTAAGCACGCCTTGGGGTTAGACAACCATGGAAATTGCATTGGGACCCCCAAAACGGTGAGTAATAGTCCACAAAACGGTATGAATCGACAAAAACCGCGAGTGCTAATGACCGACATGAAAATGCACCCCGGGGTTCGTTAATAGTGGAATTCACCCCGGGACCCCAAAACTGTGAGTAATAGTCCATGAAACGGGCCAGAATCGGTCAAGAAGTGCGAGTGTTGATGACCGACACGTAAGCGCACCTTGGGGTTCAACAACAATGGAAATTGCTTCGGGACCCTGAAACAGTGCGTAATAGTCCGTGAAACGGGCCAGAATTGGCCAAAACTACGAGTGTTGATGACCGACATGTACGTGCACCCCGGGGAACGTCAATCGTGGAAATTGCACTGGGACGCCAAAACGGGGAGTAATAGTCCACGAAACGGACCAGAATTGGCCAAAATTGTGAGTGTTGATGACCGACACTTAAACGCACCCCGGCGTTCGTCAATCGTGGAAATCACTTCGGGGCCCCAAAACTGAGTATAGTCCAAGAAACGGGCCAAAATCGGCCCAAAATATGAGTCCTGACGACCAACACGTAAGCACATCTTGGGGTTCGACAACCATGGTAATCGCTTTGGGACCCCAAAACGGTGAGTAATAAAACGGGTCAGAATCGACAAAAACCGCAAGTGCTGATGACTGACACAAAAACGCACCCCGGGGTTCATTAATAGTGGAAATCACTCTGGGACACCAAAACTGTGAGTAATAGTCCATGAAACGGGCCAGAATTGGCCAAAAAGTGTGAGTGTTGCTGATCAACACGTAAGCACACCTAGGGGTTCAACAACAATGGAAATCGCTTCGGGACCCCGAAACGGTGAGTAATAGTCCACGAAACGGGTCAGAATTGGCCAAAACTACGATTGTTGATGACAAACATGTAAGCACACCCAGGGATCGTCAATCGTGGAAATCGCACTGGGACCCCAAAACGGTGAGTAATAGTCCACGAAATGGACCAGAATTGGCCAAAATTGTGAGTGTTGATGACCGACACTTAAACGCACCCCGGGGTTCGTCAATCGTGGAAATCACTTCAGAGCCCCAAAACTGTGTAATAGTCCATGAAACGGGCCAGAATCGGCTCAAACTATGAGTCTTGTCAACCTACATGTAAGCACATCTTGGGGTTCGACAACCATGGAAATCACTTTGGGACCCCAAAACGGTGAGTAATAGTCCACAAAACGGTTCAGAATCGACAAAAATCGCGAGTGCTGATGACCGACTCAAAAACGCACCCCGGGGTTTGTTAACAGTGGAAATCACTTCGGGAACCCAAAACTGTGAGTAATAGTCCATGAAACGGGCCTGAATCGGCCAAAAAGTGCGAGTGTTGATGACCGACATGTAGGCGCACCTTTGGGTTCAACAACTATGTAAATCACTTCGGGGCCCCAAAACGGTGGGTAATAGTCCAGGAAATGGGTCAGAATTGGCCAAACCTGTGAGCGTTAACGACGAACACGTAAACGCTCCTCGGGGATCGTCAATCATAGAAATCGCACTGGGACCCCAAAACGGTGAGTAATAATTCACGAAACGGACCAGAAATGGCCAAATTTGTGAGTGTTGTTGACTGAGACTTA
Source organism: Triticum aestivum (assembly GCF_018294505.1). Classification (NCBI taxonomy): domain Eukaryota; kingdom Viridiplantae; phylum Streptophyta; class Magnoliopsida; order Poales; family Poaceae; genus Triticum; species Triticum aestivum. Next base: position 4,476,871 of record NC_057807.1, read on the forward strand.
AACGCACCAGGGAGTTCAACAATCGTGGAAATCACTTCGGGGCCCCAAAACTAAGTAATAGTCCAAGAAACAGGCTATATTCGGCCAAACTGTGAGTCTTGACGACCAACACGTAAGCACGCCTTGGGGTTAGACAACCATGGAAATTGCATTGGGACCCCCAAAACGGTGAGTAATAGTCCACAAAATGGTATGAATCGACAAAAACCGCGAGTGCTAATGACCGACATGAAAATGCACCCCGGGGTTCGTTAATAGTGGAATTCACCCCGGGACCCCAAAACTGTGAGTAATAGTCCATGAAACGGGCCAGAATCGGTCAAGAAGTGCGAGTGTTGATGACCGACACGTAAGCGCACCTTGGGGTTCAACAACAATGGAAATTGCTTCGGGACCCTGAAACAGTGCGTAATAGTCCGTGAAACGGGCCAGAATTGGCCAAAACTACGAGTGTTGATGACCGACATGTACGCGCACCCCGGGGAACGTCAATCGTGGAAATTGCACTGGGACGCCAAAACGGGGAGTAATAGTCCACGAAACGGACCAGAATTGGCCAAAATTGTGAGTGTTGATGACCGACACTTAAACGCACCCCGGCGTTCGTCAATCGTGCAAATCACTTCGGGGCCCCAAAACTCAGTATAGTCCAAGAAACGGGCCAAAATCGGCCCAAAATATGAGTCCTGACGACCAACACGTAAGCACATCTTGGGGTTCGACAACCATGGTAATCGCTTTGGGACCCCAAAACGGTGAGTAACAAAACGGGTCAGAATCGACAAACACCGCAAGTGCTGATGACTGACACAAAAACGCACCCCGGGGTTCATTAATAGTGGAAATCACTCTGGGACACCAAAACAGTGAGTAATAGTCCATGAAACGGGCCAGAATTGGCCAAAAAGTGTGAGTGTTGCTGATCGACACGTAAGCACACCTAGGGGTTCAACAACAATGGAAATCGCTTTGGGACCCCGAAACGGTGAGTAATAGTCCACGAAACGGGTCAGAATTGGCCAAAATTACGATTGTTGATGACAAACATGTAAGCACACCCAGGGATCGTCAATCGTGGAAATCGCACTGGGACCCCAAAACGGTGAGTAATAGTCCATGAAACGGACCAGAATTGGCCAAAATTGTGAGTGTTGATGACCGACACTTAAACGCACCCCGGGGTTCGTCAATCGTGGAAATCACTTCGGAGCCCCAAAACTGTGTAATAGTCCAAGAAATGGGCCAGAATCGGCTCAAATTATGAGTCTTGTCGACCTACATGTAAGCACTTCTTGGGGTTCGACAACCATGGAAATCACTTTGGGACCCCAAAACGGTGAGTAATAGTCCACAAAACGGTTCAGAATCGACAAAAATCGCGAGTGCTGATGACCGACTCAAAAACGCACCCCGGTGTTTGTTAACAGTGGAAATCACTTCGGGACCCCAAAACTGTGAGTAATAGTCCATGAAACGGGCCTGAATCGGCCAAAAAGTGCGAGTGTTGATGACCGACATGTAGGCGCACCTTTGGGTTCAACAACTATGTAAATCACTTCGGGACGCCAAAACGGTGGGTAATAGTCCAGGAAATGGGTCAGAATTGGCCAAAACTGTGAGCGTTAACGACGAACTCGTAAACGCTCCTCTGGGATCGTCAATCATAAAAATCGCACTGGGACCCCAAAACGGTGAGTAATAATCCACGAAACGGACCAGAATTGGCCAAATTTGTGAGTGTTGTTGACTGAGACTTAAACGCACCAGGGAGTTCAACAATAATGGAAATCACTTCGGGGCCCCAAAACTGTGTAATAGTCCAAGAAACAGGCTAGATTCGGCCAAACTGTGAGTCTTGACGACCAACACGTAAGCACACCTTGGGGTTAGACAACCATGGAAATTGCATTGGGACCCCCAAAACGGTGAGTAATAGTCCACAAAACGGTATGAATCGACAAAAACCGCGAGTGCTAATGACCGACATGAAAATGCACCCCGGGGTTCGTTAATAGTGGAATTCACTCCGGGACCCCAAAACTGTGAGTAATAGTCCATGAAACGGGCCAGAATCGGTCAAAAAGTGCGAGTGTTGATGACCGACACGTATGCGCACCTTGGGGTTCAACAATAATGGAAATTGCTTCGGGACCCTGAAACAGTGCGTAATAGTTCGTGAAACGGGCCAGAATTGGCCAAAACTACGAGTGTTGATGACCGACATGTACGCGCACCCCGAGGAACGTCAATCGTGCAAATTGCACTGGGACGCCAAAACAGGGAGTAATAGTCCACGAAACGGACCAGAATTGGCCAAAATTGTGAGTGTTGATGACCGACACATAAACGCACCCCGGCGTTCGTCAATCGTGGAAATCACTTCGGGGCCCCAAAACTGAGTATAGTCCAAGAAACGGGCCAAAATCGGCCCAAAATATGAGTCCTGACGACCAACGCGTAAGCACATCTTGGGGTTCGACAACCATGGTAATCGCTTTGGGACCCCAAAACGGTGAGTAATAGTCCACAAAACGGGTCAGAATCGACAAAAACCGCAAGTGCTGATGACTGACACAAAAACGCACCCCGGGGTTCATTAATAGTGGAAATCACTCTGGGACACCAAAACCGTGAGTAATAGTCCATGAAACGGGCCAGAATTGGCCAAAAGGTGTGAGTGTTGTTGATCGACACGTAAGCGCACCTAGGGGTTCAACAACAATGGAAATCGCTTCGGGACCCCGAAACGATGAGTAATACTCCATGAAACGGGTCAGAATTGGCCAAAACTACGATTGTTGATGACAAACATGTAAGCACACCCAGGGATCGTCAATCGTGGAAATCGCACTGGGACCGCAAAACGGTGAGTAATAGTCCATGAAACGGACCAGAATTGGCCAAAATTGTGAGTGTTGATGACCGACACTTAAACGCACCCCGGGGTTCGTCAATCGTGGAAATCAATTCGGAGCCCCGAAACTGTGTAATAGTCCAAGAAACGGGCCAGAATCGGCTCAAACTATGAGTCTTGTCGACCTACATGTAAGCACATCTTGGGGTTCGACAACCATGGAAATCACTTTGGGACCCCAAAACGGTGAGTAATAGTCCACAAAACGGTTCAGAATCGACAAAAATCGCGTGTTCTGATGACCGACTCGAAAATAGACCCCGGGGTTTGTTAACAGTGGAAATCACTTCGGGACCCCAAAACTGTGAGTAATAGTCCATGGAACGGGCCTGAATCGGCCAAAAAGTGCGACTGTTGATGACTGACATGTTGGCGCACCTTTGGGTTCAACAACTATGTAAATCACTTCGGGACCCCAAAACGGTGGGTAATAGTCTAGGAAATGGGTCAGAATTGGCCAAAACTGTGAGCGTTAACGACTAACACGTAAACGCTCCTCGGGGATCGTCAATCATAGAAATCGCACTGGGACCCCAAAACGGTGAGTAATAATCCACGAAACGGACCAGAATTGGCCAAAATTGTGAGTGTTGTTGACTGACACTTAAACGCACCTCGGAGTTCGACAATCATGGAAATCACTTCGGGGCCCCAAAACTGAGTAATAGTCCAAGAAACGGGCCAGATTCGGCCAAACTGTGAGTCTTAACGACCAACACGTAAGCACATCTTGGGGTTAGACAACCATGGAAATCGCATTGGGACCCCCAAAACGGTGAGTAATAGTCCACAAAACGGGTCACAATCGACAAAAACCGCGAGTGCTAATGACCGACATGAAAATGCACCCCGGGGTTCGTTAATAGTGGAATTCACTCCGGGACCCCAAAACTGTGAGTAATAGTCCATGAAACGGGCCAGAATCGGTCAAAAAGTGCGAGTGTTGATGACCGACACGTAAGCGCACCTTGGGGTTCAACAACAATGGAAATTGCTTCGGGACCCCGAAACAGTGCGTAATAGTCCGTGAAACAGGCCAGAATTGGCCAAAACTACGAGTGTTGATGACCGACATGTACGCGCACCCCGGGGAACGTCAATCGTGGAAATTGCACTGGGACGCCAAAACGGGGAGTAATAGTCCACGAAACGGACCAGAATTGGCCAAAATTGTGAGTGTTGATGACCGACACATAAACGCACCCCGGCGTTCGTCAATCGTGGAAATCACTTTGGGGCCCCAAAACTGAGTATAGTCCAAGAAACGGGCCAAAATCGGCCCAAAATATGAGTCCTGACGACCAACACGTAGGCACATCTTGGGGTTCGACAACCATGTTAATCGCTTTGGGACCCCAAAACGGTGAGTAATAGTCCACAAAACGGGTCAGAATCGAGAAAAACCGCAAGTGCTGATGACTGACACAAAAACGCACCCCGGGGTTCATTAATAGTGGAAATCACTCTGGGACACCAAAACTATGAGTAATAGTCCATGAAACGGGCCAGAATTGGCCAAAAAGTGTGAGTGTTGCTGATCGACACGTAAGCGCACCTAGGGGTTCAACAACAATGGAGATCGCTTCGGGACCCCGAAACAATGAGTAATAATCCACGAAACGGGTCAGAGTTGGCCAAAACTACGATAGTTGATGACAAACATGTAAGCACACCCAGGGATTGTCAATCGTGGAAATCGCACTGGGACCCCAAAACGGTGAGTAATAGTCCACGAAACGGACCAGAATTGGCCAAAATTGTGAGTGTTGATGACCGACACTTAAACGCACCCCGGGGTTCGTCAATCATGGAAATCACTTCGGAGCCCCAAAACTGTGTAATAGTCCAAGAAACGGGCCAGAATCGGCTCAAACTATGAGTCTTGTCGACCTACATGTAAGCACTTCTTGGGGTTCGACAACCATGGAAATCACTTTGGGACCCCAAAACGGTGAGTAATAGTCCACTAAACGGTTCAGAATCGACAAAAATCGCGAGTGCTGATGACCGACTCAAAAACGCACCCCGGGGTTTGTTAACAGTGGAAATCACTTCGGGACCCCAAAACTGTGAGTAATAGTCCATGAAACGGGCCTGAATCGGCCAAAAAGTGCAAGTGTTGATGACCGACATGTAGGCGCACCTTTGGGTTTAACAACTATGTAAATCACATCGGGACGCCAAAACGGTGGGTAATAGTCCAGGCAATGGGTCAGAATTGGCCAAAACTGTGAGCGTTAACGACGAACACGTAAACGCTCCTCGGGGATCGTCAATCATTGAAATCGCACTGGGACCCCAAAACGGTGAGTAATAATCCACGAAACGGACCAGAATTGGCCAAAATTGTGAGTGTTGTTGACTGACACTTAAACGCACCTCGGAGTTCGACAATCGTGGAAATCACTTCGGGGCCCCAAAACTGAGTAATAGTCCAAGAAACGGGCCAGATTCGGCCAAACTGTGAGTCTTGACGACCATCACGTAGGCACACCATGGGGTTAGACAACCATGGAAATCGCATTGGGACCCCCAAAACGGTGAGTAATAGTCCACAAAACGGGTCACAATCGACAAAAACCGCGAGTGCTAATGACCGACATGAAAATGCACCCCGGGGTTCGTTAATAGTGGAATTCACTCCGGGACCCCAAAACTGTCAGCAATAGTCCATGAAACGGGCCAGAATCGGTCAAAAAGTGCGAGTGTTGATGACCGACACGTAAGCGCACCTTGGGGTTCAACAACAATGGAAATTGCTTCAGGACCCTGAAACAGTGCGTAATAGTTCGTGAAACGGGCCAGAATTGGCCAAAACTATGAGTGTTGATGACCGACATGTACGCGCACCCCGGGGAACGTCAATCGTGAAAATTGCACTAGGACGCCAAAACGGGGAGTAATAGTCCACGAAACGGACCAGAATTGGCCAAAATTGTGAGTGTTGATGACCGACACATAAACGCACCCCGGCGTTCGTCAATCGTGGAAATCACTTCGGGGCCCCAAAACTGAGTATAGTCCAAGAAACGGGCCAAAATCGGCCCAAAATATGAGTCCTGATGACCAACACGTAAGCACATCTTGGGGTTCGACAACCATGGTAATCGCTTTGGGACCCCAAAACGGTGAGTAATAGTCCACAAAACGGGTCAGAATCGACAAAAACCGCAAGTGCTGATGACTGACACAAAAACGCACCCCGGGGTTCATTAATAGTGGAAATCACTCTGGGACACCAAAACCGTGAGTAATAGTCCATGAAACGGGCCAGAATTGGCCAAAAAGTGTGAGTGTTGTTGATCGACACGTAAGTGCACCTAGGGGTTCAGCAACAATGGAAATCGCTTCGGGACCCCAAAACGGTGAGTAATAGTCCATGAAACGGGTCAGAATTGGCCAAAACTACGATTGTTGATGACAAACATGTAAGCACACCCAGGGATCGTCAATCGTGGAAATCGCACTGGGACCCCAAAACGGTGAGTAATAGTCCACAAAACGGACCAGAATTGGCCAAAATTGTGAGTGTTGATGACCGACACTTAAACGCACCCCGGGGTTCGTCAATCATGGAAATCACTTCGGAGACCTGAAACTGTGTAATAGTCCAAGAAACGGGCCAGAATCGGCTCAAACTATGAGTCTTGTTGACCTACATGTAAGCACATCTTGGGGTTCGACAACCATGGAAATCACTTTGGGACCCCAAAACGGTGAGTAATAGTCCGCAAAACGGTTCAGAATCGACAAAAATCGCGTGTTCTGATGACCGACTCGAAAATGCACCCCGGGGTTTGTTAACAGTGGAAATCACTTCGGGACCCCAAAACTGTGAGTAATAGTCCATGGAACGGGCCTGAATCGGCCAAAAATTGCGAGTGTTGATGACTGACATGTAGGCGCACCTTTGGCTTCAACAACTATGTAAATCACTTCGGGACCCCAAAACGGTGGGTAATAGTCTAGCAAATGGGTCAGAATTGGCCAAAACTATGAGCGTTAACGGCGAGCACGTAAACACTCCTCGGGGATCGTCAATCATAGAAATCGCACTGGGACCCCAAAACGGTGAGTAATAATCCACGAAACGGACCAGAATTGGCCAAAATTGTGAGTGTTGTTGACTGACACTTAAACGCACCTCGGAGTTCGACAATCATGGAAATCACTTCGGGGCCCCAAAACTGAGTAATAGTCCAAGAAACGGGCCAGATTCGGCCAAACTGTGAGTCTTGACGACCAACACGTAAGCACATGTTGGGGTTAGACAACGATGGAAATCGCATTGGGACCCCCAAAACGGTGAGTAATAGTCCACAAAACGGGTCACAATCGACAAAAACCGTGAGTGCTAATGACCGACATGAAAATGCACTCCGGGGTTCGTTAATAGTGGAATTCACTCCGGGACCCCAAAACTGTGAGTAATAGTCCATGAAACGGGCCAGAATCGGTCAAAAAGTGCGAGTGTTGATGACCGACACGTAAGCGCACCTTGGGGTTCAACAACAATGGAAATCGCTTCGGGACCCCGAAACAGTGCGTAATAGTCCGTGAAACAGGCCAGAATTGGCCAAAACTACGAGTGTTGATGACCGACATGTACGCGCACCCCGAGGAACGTCAATCGTGAAAATTGCACTGGGACCCCAAAACGGGGAGTAATAGTCCACGAAACGGACCAGAATTGGCCAAAATTGTGAGTGTTGATGACCGACACTTAAACGCACCCCGGCGTTCGTCAATCGTGGAAATCACTTCGGGGCCCCAAAACTGAGCATAGTCCAAGAAACGGGCCAAAATCGGTCCGAAATATGAGTCCTGACGACCAACACGTAAGCACATCTTGGGGTTCGACAACCATGGTAATCGCTTTGGGACCCCAAAACGGTGAGTAATAGTCCACAAAACGGGTCAGAATCGACAAAAACCGCAAGTGCTGATGACTGACACAAAAATGCACCCCGGGGTTCATTAATAGTGGAAATCACTCTGGGACACCAAAACTATGAGTAATAGTCCATGAAACGGGCCAGAATTGGCCAAAAAGTGTGAGTGTTGCTGATCGACACGTAAGCGCACCTAGGGGTTCAACAACAATGGAAATCGCTTCGGGACCCCGAAACGATGAGTAATAGTCCACGAAACGGGTCAGAGTTGGCCAAAACTACGATTGTTGATGACAAACATGTAAGCACACCCAGGGATCGTCAATCGTGGAAATCGCACTGGGACCCCAAAACGGTGAGTAATAGTCCACGAAACGGACCAGAATTGGCCAAAATTGTGAGTGTTGATGACCGACACTTAAACGCACCCCGGGGTTCGTCAATCGTGGAAATCACTTCGGAGCCCCAAAACTGTGTAATAGTCCAAGAAACGGGCCAGAATCGGCTCAAACTATGAGTCTTGTCAACCTACATGTAAGCACTTCTTGGTGTTCGACAACCATGGAAATCACTTTGGGACCCCAAAACGGTGAGTAATAGTCCACAAAACGGTTCAGAATCGACAAAAATCGCGAGTGCTGATGACCGACTCAAAAATGCACCCCGGGGTTTGTTAACAGTGGAAATCACTTCGGGACCCCAAAACTGTGAGTAATAGTCCATGAAACGGGCCTGAATCGGCCAAAAAGTGCAAGTGTTGATGACCGACATGTAGGCGCACCTTTGGGTTCAACAACTATGTAAATCACTTCGGGACGCCAAAACGGTGGGTAATAGTCCAGGAAATGGGTCAGAATTGGCCAAAACTGTGAGCGTTAACGACGAACAAGTAAACGCTCCTCGGGGATCGTCAATCATAGAAATCGCACTGGGACACCAAAACGGTGAGTAATAATCCACGAAACGGACCAGAATTGGCCAAAATTGTGAGTGTTGTTGACTGACACTTAAACGGACCTCGGAGTTCGACAATCGTGGAAATCACTTCGGGGCCCCAAAATTGAGTAATAGTCCAAGAAACGGGCCAGATTCGGCCAAACTGTGAGTCTTGACGACCAACACGTAGGCACACCTTGGGGTTAGAAAACCATGGAAATCGCATTGGGACCCCCAAAACGGTGAGTAATAGTCCACAAAACGGGTCACAATCGACAAAAGCCGCGAGTGCTAATGACCGACATGAAAATGCACCCCGGGGTTCGTTAATAGTGGAATTCACTCCGGGACCCCAAAACTGTCAGTAATAGTCCATGAAATGGGCCAGAATCGGTCAAAAAGTGCAAGTGTTGATGACCGACACGTAAGCGCACCTTGGGGTTCAACAACAATGGAAATTGCTTCGGGACCCCGAAACAGTGCGTAATAGTCCATGAAACGGGCCAGAATTGGCCAAAACTACGAGTGTTGATGACCGACATGTACGCGCACCCCGGGGAACGTCAATCGTGGAAATTGCACTGGGACCCCAAACCGGGGAGTAATAGTCCATGAAACGGACCAGAATTGGCCAAAATTGTGAGTGTTGATGACCGACACTTAAACGCACCCCGGCGTTCGTCAATCGTGGAAATCACTTCGGGGCCCCAAAACTGAGTATAGTCCAAGAAACGGGCCAAAATCGGCCCAAAATATGAGTCCTGACGACCAACACGTAAGCACATCTTGGGGTTCGACAACCATGGTAATCGCTTTGGGACCCCAAAACGGTGAGTAATAGTCCACAAAACGGGTCAGAATCGACAAAAATCATGAGTGATGATGACCAACACGAAAACGCACCTAGGGGTTCGTTAATAGAGGAAATCACTCTGGGACACCAAAACTGTAAGTAATAGTCCATGAAACGGGCCAGAATTGGCCAAAAAGTGTGAGTGTTGCTGATCGACACGTAATCGCACCTAGGGGTTCAACAACAATGGAAATCGCTTCGGGACCCCGAAACGGTGAGTAATAGTCCACGAAACGGGTCAGAATTGGCCAAAACTAGGATTGTTTATGACAAACATGTAAGCACACCCAGGGAGCGTCAATCGTGGAAATCGCACTGGGACCCCAAAACGGTGAGTAATAGTCCACGAAACGGACCAGAATTGGCCAAAATTGTGAGTGTTGATGACCGACACTTAAACTCACCCCGGGGTTCGTCAATCGTGGAGATCACTTCGGAGCCACAAAACTATGTAATAGTCCAAGAAACGGGCCAGAATCGGCTCAAACTATGAGTCTTGTCGACCTACATGTAAGCACATCTTGGGGTTCGACAACCATGGAAATCACTTTGGGACCCCAAAACGGTGAGTAATAGTCCACAGAACGGTTCAGAATCGACAAAAATCGCGTGTTCTGATGACCGACTCGAAAATGCACCCCGGGGTTTGTTAACAGTGGAAATCACTTCGGGACCCCAAAACTGTGAGTAATAGTCCATGGAACGGGCCTGAATCGGCCAAAAAGTGCGAGTGTTGATGACTGACATGTAGGCGCACCTTTGGGTTCAACAACTATGTAAATCACTTCGGGACCCCAAAACGGTGGGTAATAGTCTAGGAAATGGGTCAGAATTGGCCAAAACTGTGAGCGTTAACGACGAACACGTAAACGCTCCTCGGGGATCGTCAATCATAGAAATCGCACTAGGACCCCAAAACGGTGAGTAATAATCCACGAAACGGACCAGAATTGGCCAAAATTGTGAGTGTTGTTGACTGACACTTAAACGCACCTCGGAGTTCGACAATCATGGAAATCACTTCGGGGCCCCAAAACTGAGTAATAGTCCAAGAAACGGGCCAGATTCGGCCAAACTGTGAGTCTTGACGACCAACACGTAAGCACATCTTGGGGTTAGACAACCATGGAAATCGCATTGGGACCCTCAAAACGGTGAGTAATAGTCCACAAAACGGGTCACAATCGACAAAAACCGCGAGTGCTAATGACCGACATGAAAATGCACCCCGGGGTTCGCTAATAGTGGAATTCACTCCGGGACCCCAAAACTGTGAGTAATAGTCCATGAAACGGGCCAAAATCGGTCAAAAAGTGCGAGTGTTGATGACCGACACATAAGCGCACCTTGGGGTTCAACAACAATGGAAATCGCTTCGGGACCCCTAAACAGTGCGTAATAGTCCGTGAAACAGGCCAGAATTGGCCAAAACTACGAGTGTTGATGACCGACATGTACGCGCACCCCGAGGAACGTCAATCGTGAAAATTGCACTGGGACCCCAAAACGGGGAGTAATAGTCCATGAAACGGACCAGAATTGGCCAAAATTGTGAGTGTTGATGACCGACACTTAAACGCACCCCGGCGTTCGTCAATCGTGGAAATCACTTCGGGGCCCCAAAACTGAGTATAGTCCAAGAAACGGGCCAAAATCGGCCCAAAATATGAGTCCTGACGACCAACACGTAAGCACATCTTGGGGTTCGACAACCATGGTAATCGCTTTGGGACCCCAAAACGGTGAGTAATAGTCCACAAAACGGGTCAGAATCGACAAAAACCGCAAGTGCTGATGACTGACACAAAAACGCACCCCGGGGTTCATTAATAGTGGAAATCACTCTGGGACACCAAAACTATGAGTAATAGTCCATGAAACGGGCCAGAATTGGCCAAAAAGTGTGAGTGTTGCTGATCGACACGTAAGCGCACCTAGGGGTTCAACAACAATGGAAATCGCTTCGGGACCCCGAAACGATGAGTAATAGTCCACGAAACGGGTCAGAGTTGGCCAAAACTAGTATTGTTGATGACAAACATGTAAGCACACCCAGGGATCGTCAATCGTGGAAATCGCACTGGGACCCCAAAACGGTGAGTAATAGTCCACGAAACGGACCAGAATTGGCCAAAATTGTGAGTGTTGATGGCCGACACTTAAATGCACCCCGGGGTTCGTCAATCGTGGAAATCACTTCGGAGCCCCAAAACTGTGTAATAGTCCAAGAAACGGGCCAGAATCGGCTCAAACTATGAGTCTTGTCGACCTACATGTAAGCACTTCTTGGGGTTCGACAACCATGGAAATCACTTTGGGACCCCAAAACGGTGAGTAATAGTCCACAAAACGGTTCAGAATCGACAAAAATCGCGAGTGCTGATGACCGACTCAAAAACGCACCCCGGGGTTTGTTAATAGTGGAGATCACTTCGGGACCCCAAAACTGTGAGTAATAGTCCATGAACGGGCCTAAATCGGCCAAAAAGTGCAACTGTTGATGACCGACATGTAGGCGCACCTTTGGGTTCAACAACTATGTAAATCACTTCGGGACACCAATACGGTGGGTAATAGTCCAGGAAATGGGTCAGAATTGGCCAAAACTGTGAGCGTTAACGACGAACTCGTAAACGCTCCTCGGGGATCGTCAATCATAGAAATCGCACTGGGACCCGAAAACGGTGAGTAATAATCCACGAAACGGACCAGAATTGGCCAAAATTGTGAGTGTTGTTGACTGACACTTAAACGGACCTCGGAGTTCGACAATCGTGGAAATCACTTCGGGGCCCCAAAACTGAGTAATAGTCCAAGAAACGGGCCAGATTCGGGCAAACTGTGAGTCTTGACAACCAACACGTAGAAACACCTTGGGGTTAGAAAACCATGGAAATCGCATTGGGACCCCCAAAACGGTGAGTAATAGTCCACAAAACGGGTCACAATCGACAAAAACCGTGAGTGCTAATGACCAACATGAAAATGCACCCCGGGGTTCGTTAATAGTGGAATTCACTCCGGGACCCCAAAACTGTCAGTAATAGTCCATGAAACGGGCCAGAATCGGTCAAAAAGTGCGAGTGTTCATGACCGACACGTAAGCGCACCTTGGAGTTCAACAACAATGGAAATTGCTTCGGGACCCCGAAACAGTGCGTAATAGTCCATGAAACGGGCCAGAATTGGCCAAAACTACGAGTGTTGATGACCGACATGTACGCGCACCCCGGGGAATGTCAATCGTGGAAATTGCACTGGGACCCCAAAACGGGGAGTAATAGTCCATGAAACGGACCAGAATTGGCCAAAATTGTGAGTGTTGATGACCGACACTTAAACGCACCCCGGCGTTCGTCAATCGTGGAAATCACTTCGGGGCCCCAAAACTGAGTATAGTCCAAGAAACGTGCCAAAATCGGCCCAAAATATGAGTCCTGACGACCAACACGTAAGCACATCTTGGGGTTCGACAACCATGGTAATCGCTTTGGGACCCCAAAACGGTGAGTAATAGTCCACAAAACGGGTCAGAATCGACAAAAACCGCAAGTGCTGATGACCAACACGAAAACGCACCCCGGGGTTCATTAATAGTGGAAATCACTCTGGGACACCAAAACTATGAGTAATAGTCCATGAAACGGGCCAGAATTGGCCAAAAAGTGTGAGTGTTGCTGATCGACACGTAAGCGCACCTAGGGGTTCAACAACAATGGAAATCGCTTCGGGACCCCGAAACGATGAGTAATAGTCCACGAAATGGGTCAGAGTTGGCCAAAACTACGATTGTTGATGACAAACATGTAAGCACACTCAGGGATCGTCAATCGTGGAAATCGCACTGGGACCCCAAAACGGTGAGTAATAGTCCACGAAACGGACCAGAATTGGCCAAAATTGTGAGTGTTGATGACCGACACTTAAATGCACCCCGGGGTTCGTCAATCGTGGAAATCACTTCGGAGCCCCAAAACTGTGTAATAGTCCAAGAAACGGGCCAGAATCGGCTCAAACTATGAGTCTTGTCGACCTACATGTAAGCACTTCTTGGGGTTCGAGAACCATGGAAATCACTTTGGGACCCCAAAACGGTGAGTAATAGTCCACAAAACGGTTCAGAATCGACAAAAATCGCGAGTGCTGATGACCGACTCAAAAACGCACCCCGGGGTTTGTTAACAGTGGAGATCACTTCGGGACCCCAAAACTGTGAGTAATAGTCCATGAACGGGCCTGAATCGGCCAAAAAGTGCAAGTGTTGATGACCGACATGTAGGCGCACCTTTGGGTTCAACAACTATGTAAATCACTTCGGGACGCCAAAACGGTGGGTAATAGTCCAGGAAATGGGTCAGAATTGGCCAAAACTGTGAGCGTTAACGACGAACTCGTAAACGCTCCTCGGGGATCGTCAATCATAGAAATCGCACTGGGACCCCAAAACGGTGAGTAATAATCCACGAAACGGACCAAAATTGGCCAAAATTGTGAGTGTTGTTGACTGACACTTAAACGCACCTCGGAGTTCGACAATCGTGGAAATCACTTCGGGGCCCCAAAACTGAGTAATAGTCCAAGAAACGGGCCAGATTCGGCCAAACTGTGAGTCTTGACGACCAACACGTAGGCACACCTTGGGGTTAGACAACCATGGAAATCGCATTGGGACCCCCAAAACGGTGAGTAATAGTCCACAAAACGGGTCACAATCGACAAAAACCGTGAGTGCTAATGACCGACATGAAAATGCACCCCGGGGTTCGTTAATAGTGGAATTCACTCCGGGACCCCAAAACTGTCAGTAATAGTCCATGAAACGGGCCAGAATCAGTCAAAAAGTGCGAGTGTTCATGACCGACACGTAAGCGCACCTTGGGGTTCAACAACAATGGAAATTGCTTCGGGACCCCGAAACAGTGCGTAATAGTCCATGAAACGGGCCAGAATTGGCCAAAACTACGAGTGTTGATGACCGACATGTACGCGCACCCCGGGGAATGTCAATCGTGGAAATTGCACTGGGACCCCAAAACGGGGAGTAATAGTCCATGAAACGGACCAGAATTGGCCAAAATTGTGAGTGTTGATGACCGACACTTAAACGCACCCCGGGGTTCGTCAATCGTGGAAATCACTTCGGGGCCCCAAAACTGAGTATAGTCCAAGAAACGGGCAAAATCGGCCCAAAATATGAGTCCTGACGACCAACACGTAAGCACATCTTGGGGTTCGACAACCATGGTAATCGCTTTGGGACCCCAAAACGGTGAGTAATAGTCCACAAAACGGGTCAGAATCGACAAAAATCATGAGTGATGATGACCAACACGAAAACGCACCCAGGGGTTCGTTAATAGTGGAAATCACTCTGGGACACCAAAACTGTGAGTAATAGTCCATGAAACGGGCCAGAATTGGCCAAAAAGTGTGAGTGTTGTTGATCGACACGTAATCGCACCTAGGGGTTCAACAACAATGGAAATCGCTTCGGGACCCCGAAACGGTGAGTAATAGTCCACGAAACGGGTCAGAATTGGACAAAACTAGGATTGTTGATGACAAACATGTAAGCACACCCAGGGATCGTCAATCGTGGAATCGCACTGGGACCCCAAAACGGTGAGTAATAGTCCACGAAACGGACCAGAATTGGCCAAAATTGTGAGTGTTGATGACCGACACTTAAACTCACCCCGGGGTTCGTCAATCATGGAGATCACTTCGGAGCCACAAAACTGTGTAATACTCCAAGAAACGGGCCAGAATCGGCTCAAACTATGAGTCTTGTCGACCTACATGTAAGCACATCTTGGGGTTCAACAACCATGGAAATCACTTTGGGACCCCAAAACGGTGAGTAATAGTCCACAACACGGTTCAGAATTGATAAAAATCGCGAGTGCTGAATGACCGACTCAAAAACGCACCCCGGGGTTTGTTAACAGTGGAAATCACTCCGGGACCCCAAAACTGTGAGTAATAGTCCATGAAACGGGCCTGAATCGGCCAAAAAGTGCGAGTGTTGATGACCGACATGTAGGCGCACCTTTGGGTTCAACAACTATGTAAATCACTTCGGGACCCCAAAACGGTGGGCAATAGTCCAGGAAATGGGTCAGAATTGGCCAAACCTGTGAGCGTTAACGACGAACACATAAACGCTCCTCGGGGATCGTCAATCATAGAAATCGCACTGGGACCCCAAAACGGTGAGTAATAATCCACGAAACAGACCAGAATTGGCCAAAATTGTGAGTGTTGTTGACTGACACTTAAACGCACCTCGGAATTCGACAATCGTGGAAATCACTTCGGGGCCCCAAAACTGAGTAATAGTCCTAGAAACGGGCCAGATTCGGCCAAACTGTGAGTCTTGACGACCAACACGTAAGCACACCTTGGGGTTAGACAACCATGGAAATCGCATTGGGACCCCCAAAACGGTGAGTAATAGTCCACAAAACGGGTCAGAATCGACAAAAACCGCGAGTGCTAATGACCGACATGAAAATGCACCCCGGGGTTCGTTAATAGTGGAATTCACTCCGGGACCCCAAAACTATGAGTAATAGTCCATGAAACGGGCCAGAATCGGTCAAAAAGTGCGAGTGTTGATGACCGACACGTAAGCGCACCTTGGGGTTCAACAACAATGGAAATCACTTCGGGACCCCGAAACAGTGCGTAATAGTCCATGAAACGGGCCAGAATTGGCCAAAACTACGAGTGTTGATGACCGACATGTACGCGCACCCCGGGGAACGTCAATCGTGGAAATTGCACTGGGACCCCACAACGGGGAGTAATAGTCCATGAAACGGACCAGAATTGGCCAAAATTGTGAGTGTTGATAACCGACACTTAAACGCACCCCGACGTTCGTCAACCGTGGAAATCACTTCGGGGCCCCAAAACTGAGTATAGTCCAAGAAACGGGCCAAAATCAGCCCAAAATATGAGTCCTGACGACCAACACGTAAGCACATCTTGGGGTTCGACAACCATGGAATCGCTTTGGGACCCCAAAACGGTGAGTAATAGTCCACAAAACGGGTCAGAATCGACAAAAATCATGAGTGATGATGACCAACACGAAAACGCACCCAGGGGTTCGTTAATAGTGGAAATCACTCTGGGACACCAAAACTATGAGTAATAGTCCATGAAACGGGCCAGAATTGGCCAAAAAGTGTGAGTGTTGCTGATCGACACGTAATCGCACCTAGGGGTTCAACAACAATGGAAATCGCTTCGGGACCCCGAAACAGTGAGTAATAGTCCACGAAACGGGTCAGAATTGGCCAAAACTAGGATTGTTGATGACAAACATGTAAGCACACCCAGGGATCGTCAATCGTGGAAATCGCACTGGGACCCCAAAACGGTGAGTAATAGTCCACGAAACGGACCAGAATTGGCCAAAATTGTGAGTGTTGATGACCGACACTTAAACTCACCTCGGGGTTCGTCAATCGTGGAGATCACTTCGGAGCCACAAAACTGTGTAATACTCCAAGAAACGGGCCAGAATCGGCTCAAACTATGAGTCTTGTCGACCTACATGTAAGCACATCTTGGGGTTCGACAACCATGGAAATCACTTTGGGACCCCAAAACGGTGAGTAATAGTCCACAAAACGGTTCAGAATCGACAAAAATCGCGTGTTCTGATGACCGACTCAAAAATGCACCCCGGGGTTTGTTAACAGTGGAAATCACTTCGGGACCCCAAAACTGTGAGTAATAGTCCATGAAACGGGCCTGAATCGGCCAAAAAGTGCGAGTGTTGATGACCGACATATAGGCGCACCTTTGGGTTCAACAACTATGTAAATCACTTCGGGACCCCAAAACGGTGGGTAATAGTCCAGGAAATGGGTCAGAATTGGCCAAACCTGTGAGCGTTAACGACGAACACATAAACGCTCCTCGGGGATCGTCAATCATAGAAATCGCACTGGGACCCAAAAACGGTGAGTAATAATCCACGAAACAGACCAGAATTGGCCAAAATTGTGAGTGTTGTTGACTGACACTTAAACGCACCTCGGAATTCGACAATCGTGGAAATCACTTCGGGGCCCCAAAACTGAGTAATAGTCCAAGAAACGGGCCAGATTCGGCCAAACTGTGAGTCTTGACGACCAACACGTAAGCACACCTTGGGGTTAGACAACCATGGAAATCGCATTGGGACCCCCAAAACGGTGAGTAATAGTCCACAAAACGGGTCAGAATCGACAAAAACCGTGAGTGGTAATGACCGACATGAAAATGCACCCCGGGGTTCGTTAATAGTGGAATTCACTCCGGGACCCCAAAACTATGAGTAATAATCCATGAAACGGGCCAGAATCGGTCAAAAAGTGCCAGTGTTGATGACCGACACGTAAGCGCACATTGGGGTTCAACAACAATGGAAATTGCTTCGGGACCCTGAAATAGTGCGTAATAGTCCGTGAAACGGGCCAGAATTTGCCAAAACTACGAGTGTTGATGACCGACATGTACGCGGACCCCGGGAACGTCAATCGTGGAAATTGCACTGGGACCCCAAAATGGGGAGTAATAGTCCACGAAACGGACCAGAATTGGCCAAAATTGTGAGTGTTGATGACCGACACTTAAACGCACCCCGGCGTTCGTCAATCGTGGAAATCACTTCGGGGCCCCAAAACTGAGTATAGTCCAAGAAACGGGCCAAAATCGGCCCAAAATATGAGTCCTGACGACCAACACGTAAGCACATCTTGGGGTTCGACAACCATGGTAATCGCTTTGGGACCCCAAAACGGTGAGTAATAGTCCACAAAACGGGTCAGAATCGACAAAAACCGCAAGTGCTGATGACCAACATGAACATGCACCCCGGGGTTTGTTAATAGTGGAAATCACTCTGGGACACCAAAACTGCGAGTAATAGTCCATGAAACGGGCCAGAATTGGCCAAAAAGTGTGAGTGTTGCTGATCGACACGTAAGCGCACCTAGGGGTTCAACAACAATGGAAATCGCTTCGGGACCCCGAAACGGTGAGTAATAGTCCATGAAACGGGTCAGAATTGGCCATAACTACGATTGTTGATGACAAACATGTAAGCACACCCAGGGATCGTCAATCGTGGAAATCGCACTATGACCCCAAAACGGTGAGTAATAGTCCATGAAACGGACCAGAATTGGCCAAAATTGTGAGTGTTGATGACCGACACTTAAACGCACCACGGGGTTCGTCAATCGTGGAGATCACTTCGGAGCCCCAAAACTGTGTAATAGTCCAAGAAACGGGCCAGAATCGGCTCAAACTATGAGTCTTGTCGACCTACATGTAAGCACATCTTGGGGTTCGACAACCATGGAAATCACTTTGGGACCCCAAAACGGTGAGTAATAGTCCACAAAACGGTTCAGAATCGACAAAAATCGCGAGTGCTGATGACCGACTCAAAAACGCACCCCGGGGTTTGTTAACAGTGGAAATCACTTCGGGACCCCAAAACTGTGAGTAATAGTCCATGAAACGGGCCTGAATCGGCCAAAAAGTGCGAGTGTTGATGACCGACATGTAGGCGCACCTTTGGGTTCAACAACTATGTAAATCACTTCGGGACCCCAAAACGGTGGGTAATAGTCCAGGAAATGGGTTAGAATTGGCCAAAACTGTGAGCGTTAACGACGAACACGTAAACGCTCCTCGGGGATCGTCAATCATAGAAATCGCACTGGGACCCCAAAACGGTGAGTAATAATCCACGAAACGGACCAGAATTGGCCAAAATTGTGAGTGTTGTTGACTGACACTTAAACGCACCTCGGAGTTCGACAATCGTGGAAATCACTTCGGGGCCCCAAAACTGAGTAATAGTCCAAGAAACGGGCCAGATTCGGCCAAACTGTGAGTCTTGACGACCAACACGTAAGCACACCTTGGGGTTAGACAACCATGGAAATCGCATTGGGACCCCCAAAACGGTGAGTAATAGTCCACAAAACGGGTCACAATCGACAAAAACCACGAGTGCTAATGACCGACATGAAAATGCACCCCGGGGTTCGTTAATAGTGGAATTCACTCCGGGACCCCAAAACTGTGAGTAATAGTCCATGAAACGGGCTAGAATCGGTGAAAAAGTGCGGGTGTTGATGACCGACACGTAAGCGCACCTTGGGGTTCAACAACAATGGAAATCGCTTCGGGACCCCGAAACAGTGCGTAATAGTCCATGAAACGGGCCAGAATTGGCCAAAACTACGAGTGTTGATGACCGACATGTACGCGCACCCCGGGGAACGTCAGTCGTGGAAATTGCACTCAGACCCCAAAACGGGGAGTAATAGTCCATGAAACGGACCAGAATTGGCCAAAATTATGAGTGTTGATGACCGACACTTAAACGCACCCCGGCGTTCGTCAATCGTGGAAATCACTTCGGGGCCCCAAAACTGAGTATAGTCCAAGAAACGGGCCAAAATCGGCCCAAAATATGAGTCCTGACGACCAACACGTAAGCACATCTTGGGGTTCGACAACCATGGTAATCGCTTTGGGACCCCAAAACGGTGAGTAATAGTCCACAAAACGGGTCAGAATTGACAAAAATCATGAGTGATGATGACCAACACGAAAACGCACCCAGGGGTTCGTTAATAGTGGAAATCACTCTGGGACACCAAAATTGTGAGTAATAGTCCATGAAACGGGCCAGAATTGGCCAAAAAGTGTGAGTGTTGCTGATCGACACGTAAGCGCACCTAGGGGTTCAGCAACAATGGAAATCGCTTCGGGACCCCGAAACGGTGAGTAATAGTCCACGAAACGGGTCAGAGTTGGCCAAAACTACGATTGTTGATGACAAACATGTAAGCACACCCAGGGATCGTCAATCGTGGAAATCGCACTGGGACCCCAAAACGGTGAGTAATAGTCCACGAAACGGACCAGAATTGGCCAAAATTGTGAGTGTTGATGACCGACACTTAAACTCACCTCGGGGTTCGTCAATCGTGGAGATCACTTCGGAGCCACAAAACTGTGTAATACTCCAAGAAACGGGCCAGAATCGGCTCAAACTATGAGTCTTGTCGACCTACATGTAAGCACATCTTGGGGTTCGACAACCATGGAAATCACTTTGGGACCCCAAAACGGTGAGTAATAGTCCACAAAACGGTTCTGAATTGATAAAAATCGCGAGTGCTGATGACGGACTCAAAAACGCACCCCGGGGTTTGTTAACAGTGGAATTCACTACGGGACCCCAAAACTGTGAGTAATAGTCCATGAAACGGGCCTGAATCGGCCAAAAAGTGCGAGTGTTGATGACCGACATGTAGGCGCACCTTTGGGTTCAACAACTATGTAAATCACTTCGGGACCCCAAAACGGTGGGTAATAGTCCAGGAAATGGGTCAGAATTGGCCAAACCTGTGAGCGTTAACGACGAACACATAAACGCTCCTCGGGGATCGTCAATCATAGAAATCGCACTGGGACCCCAAAACGGTGAGTAATAATCCACGAAACAGACCAGAATTGGCCAAAATTGTGAGTGTTGTTGACTGACACTTAAACGCACCTCGGAATTCGACAATCATGGAAATCACTTCGGGGCCCCAAAACTGAGTAATAGTCCAAGAAACGGGCCAGATTCGGCCAAACTGTGAGTCTTGACGACCGACACGTAAGCACACCTTGGGGTTAGACAACCATGGAAATCGCATTGGGACCCCAAAATGGTGAGTGATAGTCCACAAAACGGGTCAGAATCGACAAAAACCGCGAGTGCTAATGACCGACATGAAAATGCACCCCGGGGTTCGTTAATAGTGGAATTCACTCCGGGACCCCAAAACTATGAGTAATAATCCATGAAACGGGCCAGAATCGGTCAAAAAGTGCCAGTGTTGATGACCGACACGTAAGCGCACATTGGGGTTCAACAACAATGGAAATTGCTTCGGGACCCTGAAACAGTGCGTAATAGTCCGTGAAACGGGCCAGAATTTGCCAAAACTACGAGTGTTGATGACCGACATGTACGCGGACCCCGGGGAACGTCAATCGTGGAAATTGCACTGGGACCCCAAAATGGGGAGTAATAGTCCACGAAACGGACCAGAATTGGCCAAAATTGTGAGTGTTGATGACCGACACTTAAACGCACCCCGGCGTTCGTCAATCGTGGAAATCACTTCGGGGCCCCAAAACTGAGTATAGTCCAAGAAACGGGCCAAAATCGGCCCAAAATATGAGTCCTGACGACCAACACGTAAGCACATCTTGGGGTTCGACAACCATGGTAATCGCTTTGGGACCCCAAAACGGTGAGTAATAGTCCACAAAACGGGTCAGAATCGACAAAAACCGCAAGTGCTGATGACCAACACGAACACGCACCCCGGGGTTTGTTAATAGTGGAAATCACTCTGGGACACCAAAACTGCGAGTAATAGTCCATGAAACAGGCCAGAATTGGCCAAAAAGTGTGAGTGTTGCTGATCGACACGTAAGCGCACCTAGGGGTTCAACAACAATGGAAATCGCTTCGGGACCCCGAAACGGTGAGTAATAGTCCATGAAACGGGTCAGAATTGGCCAAAACTACGATTGTTGATGACAAACATGTAAGCACACCCAGGGATCGTCAATCGTGGAAATCGCACTATGACCCCAAAACGGTGAGTAATAGTCCATGAAACGGACCAGAATTGGCCAAAATTGTGAGTGTTGATGACCGACACTTAAACGCACCACGGGGTTCGTCAATCGTGGAGATCACTTCGGAGCCCCAAAACTGTGTAATAGTCCTAGAAACGGGCCAGAATCGGCTCAAACTATGAGTCTTGTCGACCTACATGTAAGCACATCTTGGGGTTCGACAACCATGCAAATCACTTTGGGACCCCAAAACGGTGAGTAATAGTCCACAAAACGGTTCAGAATCGACAAAAATCGCGAGTGCTGATGACCGACTCAAAAACGCACCCCGGGGTTTGTTAACAGTGGAAATCACTCCGGGACCCCAAAACTGTGAGTAATAGTCCATGAAACGGGCCTGAATCGGCCAAAAAGTGCGAGTGTTGATGACCGACATGTAGGCGCACCTTTGGGTTCAACAACTATGTAAATCACTTCGGGACCCCAAAACGGTGGGTAATAGTCCAGGAAATGGGTCAGAATTGGCCAAAACTGTGAGCGTTAACGACGAACACGTAAACGCTCCTCGGGGATCGTCAATCATAGAAATCGCACTGGGACCCCAAAACGGTGAGTAATAATCCACGAAACGTACCAGAATTGGCCAAAATTGTGAGTGTTGTTGACTGACACTTAAACGCACCTCGGAGTTCGACAATCGTGGAAATCACTTCGGGGCCCCAAAACTGAGTAATAGTCCAAGAAACGGGCCAGATTCGGCCAAACTGTGAGTCTTGACGACCAACACGTAAGCACACCTTGGGGTTAGACAACCATGGAAATCGCATTGGGACCCCCAAAACGGTGAGTAATAGTCCACAAAACGGGTCACAATCGACAAAAACCACGAGTGCTAATGACCGACATGAAAATGCACCCCGGGGTTCGTTAATAGTGGAATTCACTCCGGGACCCCAAAACTGTGAGTAATAGTCCATGAAACGGGCCAGAATCGGTGAAAAAGTGCGAGTGTTGATGACCGACACGTAAGCGCACCTTGGGGTTCAACAACAATGGAAATCGCTTCGGGACCCCGAAACAGTGCGTAATAGTCCATGAAACGGGCCAGAATTGGCCAAAACTACGAGTGTTGATGACCGACATGTACGCGCACCCCGGGGAACGTCAGTCGTGGAAATTGCACTCGGACCCCAAAACGGGGAGTAATAGTCCATGACACGGACCAGAATTGGCCAAAATTATGAGTGTTGATGACCGACACTTAAACGCACCCCGGCGTTCGTCAATCGTGGAAATCACTTCGAGGCCCCAAAACTGAGTATAGTCCAAGAAACGGGCCAAAATCGGCCCAAAATATGAGTCCTGACGACCAACACGTAAACACATCTTGGGGTTCGACAACCATGGTAATCGCTTTGGGACCCCAAAACGGTGAGTAATAGTCCACAAAACGGGTCAGAATCGACAAAAATCATGAGTGATGATGACCAACACGAAAACGCACCCAGGGGTTCGTTAATAGTGGAAATCACTCTGGGACACCAAAACTGTGAGTAATAGTCCATGAAACGGGCCAGAATTGGCCAAAAAGTGTGAGTGTTGCTGATCGACACGTAAGCGCACCTAGGGGTTCAACAACAATGGAAATCGCTTCGGGACCCCGAAACGGTGAGTAATAGTCCACGAAATGGGTCAGAGTTGGCCAAAACTACGATTGTTGATGACAAACATGTTTCAGTAAAACCAAAGCCTGAACTGAAAATGACATGTGCATATACATATGATATGCAGCCTACTGCGTGGTGGCGACGGAGGCGGCGGGGCGCGAGGTGCCCCTGGCCTTCCTGGAGAGGATCAAGGAGGAGTTCAACAAGCGATACGCCGGAGGCAAGGCCGCCACCGCCACCGCCAACAGCCTCACCAAAGATTTTGGGTAACAAATTATCACTAATGTTGTGAGTTAACTACTCTGAATGACATAGAGACAGAGGTTAATTAGCTGTGGTCAACAAATTCAGCCACGTACTCATTGATGAGTCAAAGATCATTCCATAACAAATACTCCCTCCGTCCGGAAATACTTGTCGGAGAAATGGATGAAAATGGATGTATCTAAAACTAAATTGCGTCTAGATACATTCATTTCTCCGACAAGTATTTTGGGACGGAGGGAGTACTAGTACAACGTTACCAAAAATAAAAATATCCATAACAAAAATACTAGTACAACGTTACCAAAAATAAAAGATCATTCCATAACAAATACTTCAACGGCTATGTATCCATGTCTACCTATCAAGGTAATTGATTACTCCCTCCGTTCGGAATTACTTGTCTCGCAGATAAATGTATCTAGAATTAAAATACGTCTAGATACATCCATTTCTGCGACAAGTAATTCCGAACGGAGGGAGTACTTTTATGATGATCCATTAGTGATCTAGCACTATAATTAAGTAAGCTATGAACAAACAAAGGGATTGGACAGGCCGAGGCTGAAGGAGCAGATGCAGTACTGCATGGATCACCCCGAGGAGGTGAGCAGGCTGTCCAATGTGCAGGCCCAGGTCTCAGAGGTCAAGGGCATCATGATGGAAAACATCGACAAGGTACTAATCTCTTGTTCAAATAACTGTAAGGCTGAATGGGTTTGTTCTTTAGTTCTCAGAGGTCAAGGGCATCATGATGGAAAACATCATGATAACTTTGTTTGATGAATTTTTGAACGGATGCTACTCAGGTGATTGATCGCGGGGAGCAAATCGACGGCCTGGTGACGAGGACCGAGCAGCTCCACGACCAGGCCATGGATTTCAGGACTGAGGGCACGCGGATCCGCCGAAGGATGTGGTACCAGAACATGAAGATCAAGCTCATCGTCGCCGGCATTGTCGTCGCCATCATCCTCATCATCGTCCTCTCCATCTGCCATCGGGACCACTGCAAGTAGCCATAGCATATCATCCTAGCTTCGTCCACAGCTTGAATAGAAAATTTAAGTCTCAATCGTTGATTCTATAATATTTACTATACTACTGGTTCTCGCGATCGATCCGATCATGTCAAGTCACCTGCCATGGATTCAAGGCCTGCTAGTAGGTCTACTCATCAGCTAGAGAAGAAACACACGGGGAAATGTAGCCCTTACGGCTCTTTGAAAAATTCACTTTTGAGAAGTTAACTTTATCTTAGCTCTTTCCTAAAAAAATTTGGTCAGATTTTTAGGCATGACAAATCGAACGTTTTTCATGGCAATTCATATTAGCGTGATGATGGCAAATCTAGTTTGCAAAGACAGCAATTTTTGAGCAAAAAAAATGAATAGAGTCAGATTTGCCATGCTCGCCAACTAAACTTGTCATCCCGATCGACAAACATAATTATTATGAAAAACGTTTCATTTATCATGCCTTAGATCTGACATTGTCTAGATATTCGGGTCCAAAGTTTTACTCTTAAAAGATTGAGGAGTTGAGCCTCAAACATCCCCTCTCCACAACAAATTTGAGCGGCGGAGCAAAATCTCCCTAAACACCCCCTCTTCACCCCTGACACTCTCGTTGTTGCTCATCATTCTTCCCACGCACAGTCGGCACACCCCCTGTCTCCCGAGCTAGCTGCCGCCATTCCCCGCCCCGACTGCCTCGCTAGCGTCCATTTTCCCTACTAATCTAGCTAGTGGCACTGCACCGCGCACCTTCGACGCTCCTCTGCATGGTGGCCTAGCACCCTCCCTGGGCCCTGACCTAAAGGATGGCGACCATAGATGCGTTAGGGGTGCCATTGTCGGGCGCGTGCGCATCCTTGCACCTCAATGAGCCCATTGTGTCTCCTTACATGGCCACGATGAGCTCGATGATGCGCCCCAAGGTGTTGTTGGTCATCATTTTGGAGGAAGGATACCGGGAAGCGGCAGTGAAGGGCTAGCTCACACTTTTTTTAACATCTCATTATTTGAGGAGTTAATATTTTGAGAGAAATTTAGAGAGTTATAGAATAAGTAATCAAGAGATGCTCGTGGTATGAGTTAATTAAGTTCAAGTCCTATTTCACACTATGAAGATCAACCTCATCATTGTCGGTATCGTCGTTGCTTTCACCTAGCTAGGTTAGGTTGTGTCCACCTAGCCTGGCCTAGCTTCACCACTCCGTTTGAACAATGAGTTAGACAGGAGAAAAAGCAGAGCGGTTGCTCTGGTCACCGGCACGTGAGCCCCACGTGTCATTTTTTTTCATCAAGTGAATAATCGTAGAAATTGCATGTTTCCTTTTGTTGCTACTCCCTCTGTCTTATATTGGATGTAATAGCATCTTATTATGGGACAGAGGGAGTACTACCCAAAGCATATTGATTAGCCTCGCTTCATCCGTTTGTCGATAGGTTTTGAGATAGCTAACAATATATAGCACAAGGTTTAAACTAGAAAGTTTCAATCATCAATTCTACTTCAGATTGGGATCATAACAAAAAATTTGACTACAAATCTCATGATCATCACAAGTTATGAAGAAGAATCACAAGCAAACAGATCGTAACTTATAGTAATAATTGCAATTTTTACATCTAGATGTGCCATAAAGTATTACACATCTAAGTCATGTATCATTGATCTTACGAGGAGATTCATGTGGGTATTTTCTTCTTCTCTTTTTGTTTTATGTTTGATTGAATCACTTAGATGTGCAATAACTAGGCACATATCCTAATTAGAGAATCTCTTTTCCGGGGGAGGGGATTCTTGAGTAGCCTCGCTACACCCGTTTGTCAATAGGTTTTGAGATAGCCAACCATATGCTGATATGCACCACACAGTTTAAACATGAAACTTTTGATCATCAATTCTACTATAGACTCAGGATCATAAAAAACAAATTTTTTTACAAATTCTCAGGATCATCACGAGCTATGAATCACATCAAGTTACACATATGATAGATCTACTCAACTGAAGAAGAAACACAAACAAACAATGTAACTACAGTAGTAACGATTTATAACTCGTATAGTCATAACTGATTAGGCCTTAACGAGTACACCTCGTCCTTCTCCTCCTCATCTGCCACCACGCCGTGCCCCTTCTGCTCCGGCGCCACTGGCTCGTCCACGAAGGCAGCAGCAGTAGCAGCAGGATAATCGGCCACGACCTGCTGCTCGCCCACCACCACCATGCACACGGGCGCGGCGACCGGCTTGGCCTTGGCACGCGGCACCGGGAGCAGCGGCGGCAGGCGGTGGCGAGGAGCGGGAGCTCTCCCCGGCACCGCGCCCTCGTTCTTCCTGATGTCCGTGAGCGCGGCAAACGCCTGGTTGACGAGCCTGAACGTGCCCGCCACGGCCGCGCTGGTGCCGCCGGCCTTGGCGGGGTCGAACATGTCGTAGAGCGCCTTGTGCTGGGACTTGACGGCGTCGTGGGTGTTAGAATAAATCCGAGGCATACCGCCGATCATCCGAGGACCAAGCAATCACACGAGGCACGACACCGAGATTTGTTAACGAGGTTCACCGATATGGCTACATCCCGGGCCTGACTACGGGCGCTCCTCCCCGTGACACCGTCACAATACCGCACACCGGCCACCCGGGTGCCGGCACACGCGGCCGGCTCCCCTTGCGCGCCTATGTTATTATGTTGGCATAGGTTACATCGTGTGTCCAGCCCCGCTATATATGAGAGGCCTGGTATACAAGTGTCCTACTAGAACACGACTCCACATTCTATGTAAACACAATACAACTACAAGTCCAACTGTAACCTACCTTGTACACTATATTCGACACAACTCTAACAAACTCCACCTTGGCGAATATTCTCCACCACCTTGAGTTCGTCCATGCGTCAAACTTCCATGTATATTGGACTTGAGCTTATCCCATGAGCACCGCTGCTACTCCAAAGACTCCATATGACTCTACCTGCAACTTGTAGTCCCTTCTTTTCTTGACCACGGTCAACACTCGAGCAAAATTAAGTTCCTTGTTACTCTAATTTGTGCTCCCAACTTTCAGAGTATCAGTCCAACGCCGTCACACACCGATCACTGACCTGCGTGAAAGTGAACAACTCACATACTGGGTGTCACACATAAGAGTTACCTGAACTCAACATCACCGCTCCTTTCTTGAATTTCACTTCCCCGGCCTCTGCACCAACTAGGGATGCATACGGCCATTTTAGTATGAGTACCAAGATAAACATGGTCCTCGGAAATTTTTTTAAATGAGTATCAAGATATTTTTTGATGAGTGGTTTTACCCCACATCAAACTTGATCCTCAATAAATGAGGGAAACCCCATGTGCATCACATGTCAATTCTAGGAATTGAACTCGGTCGTTTACTGAGATCCTCAAAGGCAGCTACTCCGATCGATTACCAGTAAACAACCTGTACGTTATCTGCTTGCTGGCCACCAACCTTGCTTGCCAGGCATGCATGCACGCACTTGGTGCCTCTCAACTAACTACACAGGCTGCATGATACATATATAATAAGTAGTTATTAAAGCTAGCAGTGCAGGATGAAACAAGAAGAGAGTATGTATATATAGTCTTCAAATCTCCGGACCACCAGCAGCTAATTAGCCCTCTCGGCCCCCTCCGGCACTGAGATTCCATCCTCGATCTTGCATCAATCCAACCCTCCTCACACGACCATGGTGAGCGCTAGGGATGTCGACACAACGGCGGCGGCGAACAAGCAGCAGCAGGCTAATTGCCTGGCCCCCAACCCCGGCAAGGCCACGATCCTCGCCCTGGGCCACGCTTTCCCGCAGCAGCTCGTCATGCAGGACTACGTCGTCGAGGGCTTCATGAGGAACACCAACTGCAACGACCCCGAGCTCAAGGAGAAGCTCGCCAGGCTATGTATGTAACAGCTAATAATTCTATCTCTGTTCCCATTTCGGCAAGTTCTTCTGTACGTTGATGCATGATGAGTAATGAGTATATGTATGAATGCATTGCAGGCAAGACGACGACGGTGAAGACGAGGTACGTGGTGATGTCGGACGAGATCCTCAAGAGCTACCCGGAGCTGGCCCAGGAGGGCTTGCCGACGATGAAGCAGCGCCTGGACATCTCCAACAAGGCGGTGACGCAGATGGCCACCGAGGCGTCGCTGGCCTGCATCAAGGCGTGGGGCGGCGACCTCTCGGCGATCACCCACCTCGTCTACGTCTCGTCCAGCGAGGCGCGGTTCCCGGGCGGGGACCTGCACCTGGCGCGCGCCCTGGGGCTCAGCCCGGACGTCCGCCGCGTCATGCTGGCCTTCACCGGGTGCTCCGGCGGGGTGGCTGGCCTCCGCGTCGCCAAGGGCCTGGCCGAGAGCTGCCCGGGCGCGCGTGTCCTGCTCGCCACCTCCGAGACCACCGTGGCCGGGTTCCGCCCGCCCAGCCCCGACCGGCCCTACGACCTTGTCGGGGTGGCGCTCTTCGGCGACGGCGCGGGCGCGGCCGTCGTCGGCACAGACCCCACCGCCCAGGAGCGACCGCTGTTCGAGCTCTACTCGGCGCTGCAGCGCTTCCTCCCTGACACCGAGAAGACCATCGACGGCCGGCTGACGGAGGAGGGCATCAAGTTCCAGCTGGGCCGCGAGCTCCCCCACATCATCGAGGCGCACGTGGAGTCCTTCTGCCAGAAGCTCATCAAGGAGCACCCGTCTGCTGCTGCTGCGGAGGGTGACAACATGTTGACCTATGACAAGATGTTCTGGGCGGTGCACCCCGGCGGCCCGGCGATCCTGACCAAGATGGAAGGGCGGCTGGGGCTGGACGGCGGGAAGCTGCGCGCGAGCCGGAGCGCGCTCCGGGACTTTGGGAACGCGAGCAGCAACACCATCGTGTACGTGCTGGAGAACATGGTGGAGGAGAGCAGGCAGAGGACGGAGGCGCCGGAGCCGGAGCCGGAGGGGGGTCAGGAGCAGTGCGAGTGGGGACTCATACTGGCGTTCGGGCCGGGGATCACCTTGGAGGGGATCCTGGCAAGGAACCTCCAGGCGCGCCTAGGCGCCAACTAGCAGGATCGGAGGACATGAATTTGCTTGCACGCACATTACAAGTTCGTTTCGTGCTTTCTTTGGTTTCTGAGGCCCGTGCACAAATTTACCTACCAGGAAGAAAGGTAATCAAATATCGAGTTTGTTTGATTTTGGTGAAATAAAGCAATGAAATATCGAGTTTCCATACATTTGGTTGTTCACTGTTCATGATAGAAATTGATCGGAATTTTCCCAAATGAAAGAATTTGTTATAAGCGAATGTGGGTCTGAAACTGATGTAAATATATGCTCATTGATATCTTGCATATTTCTCACTGACTTAAATATGCTGATCATACAAGTTGTAGTGACCAGGCCACCAACTGAAATCGTCTGTGCCTAGTAAAATAAATACATTGGTAAAATCTATACGGGCGGAAAGTCCTACCGATCGAGCTCCCAAACGGATCTTTACTGCACATATATGCAAAGTTACAGATATATATTTTCTGTCTACTCTAGTAGATTAATAATGTTAGCTGTTACTACCTTTCATGTTCAGAGGCATTGTGGTCTCGCTGGAAGATGGCACGCTGAAGTTCCTGAGCTTTGTTCCAGTCACCCGAAGGCCATTTGCTGGGACTAAAACTCAGGGCGTTTCTACTCAGCAGCTGTCAGAATGTTAGATATGGAATGTCCATGTCCCAGAAATTGCTGGTGCGTTTCCAGAACCTAGCCTAATCATAGTCGATGCCTGGCCTAAGCAGCAGTATGCAGTCTACAAGTTTCATAACAAGCCGCCTTGATTTGTACCTTTTTCCTAGAGAAATGGTGTGCTATACATGGAGGCGCCGCGGGGAATTATTCGTCGTCAGAGGATCTAAAAGACAGTGCATCTATCTTATTAGGAACTCCAACAGATGAATCATTCTAGTTTAGCAACTCAGAGTTGAGGCAGGCAATATCTTGCGCTAAGCAAATCGTAAGAGCTACTCATTAGTTGTGACTGATTTTTTGCTCTTTCCTGCAAGGCAAGGCTGTAACATCTAAACAATTCATATTATGGTTATAAATTTATAAATGCCCACTTGGTCCAAAGTACAATTTACTCGAAGAGCGAACATCTAAACAATTTTTACTTTTTCGTTAACTGTCCAGCCCATATCCCTCGCTGTTATTCTCTCTTGTTCTTTTTGCGCTGGCTCTGTTTTTGCCATTCTCTCATTGGTTGCTTTGTGCGTTTTCGAGTTGCGTTGGGCCAAAGATTTTGGGCAGCAGTTTTGTTTGGCATGCTGCTCGTTGACTCGGTGTGGTGCACCTGCCGGGTATATTAGTTGATGTACCTATAATTTTCTTAATGTGTGGTTTCTATCAGTTTTTCTTTTTCATTTTTTATTTACATTTTTTTCTAAAAATGTAAGCATTGTCATGATATTTTGATAAATGTGTTTGTGATTTTTTATAAATATTCATCGTATATTGAAACATATTTAACATGCAACTAGAAAATGTTCAAAATTATTCAATAAAATATTGTTAAAAATATATCATCATGTATTAAAAAATAACATGCAATTAGAAAATGTTCAAAATTATTCAATAAAATATTGTTAAAAATATATCATCATGTATTAAAAAATAACATGCAATTAGAAAATATATTATTAAAAAAATATTTACTTCAATAGACTATTATTAAAAATATTCACCATGTATTTAATTAATACATTAAACGTGCAATAAGAACATTTTCAATATTATTCATAAATATTTTTTGATAACATATTATTAAAAAGTATTCATCGTGCAATTTGAAAATTGTTCAACGTTATGTGTGATGCTGGTTTTAAGCTTGTATGGCTCTATTGGGCCGGGTATTGTTTTTCTCGTCTGTTTGTATTTCGCTATCATCCAAAAAATAACAGTGGCTATAGCGCAGCGCCCAAAGGCCCTGCCAACGG